>NC_072405.2:123296250-123602031 GCF_028858775.2 Pan troglodytes
CTTAGTGGAGCTGTGAGAAGAGGGCCACCATCCTGACCCCAGAAAGGTAGATCTAACGACAGTCTGCACCATGTGCCTGGAAAAGCCACAGGCATTCAATGCCAGCCATGAAAGCAGCCGCAGGGGCTGTACCCTGCAGAGCCACAGGGGTAGAGCTGCCCAAGACCTGGGAGCCCACCCATTGCATCAATATGCCCTGGATGTGAGGCATACAGTCAAAGGAGATGATTTAGGAGCTTTAAGATTTAATGACTGCCCCAACAGGGTTCAGACTTGCATGGAGCCTGTGGCCCCTTTGTTTTGATAAATTTCTCATACTTGGAATGGGAACATTTACCCAATGCTTGTACCTGCACTGTATCTTGGAAGTAACTTTTGATTTTGATTTTTTTTTTTTTTTGCTTTTGCTTTTGCTTTTGATTTTACAGGCTGATATGTGGAAGGGACTTGCCATGTCTCAGATGAGACTCTGGACTTGGATTTTTGGGTTAATGCTGGAATAAGTTAAGACTTTGGGGAACTGTTAGGAAGGCATTATTGGTTTTGAAATGTGAAAAGTACATGAGATTTGGGAGGGTCTGGGGTGGAATAATATTATTTGGCTCTGTATCCCCAAACAAATGTCATTTTGAATTGTAATCCCCATGTGCTGAGGGAGGTACCTGGTGGGAGGTGATTGGATCATGGGGGCAGTTTCCTCCAAGCTGTTCTCATGATAGTGAGGGAGTTCTCAGGAGATATGATAGTTTTAAAAGTGGCAATTTCCCCTGTATACTCTCTCTATCTCCTGCCACCATGTAAGAATTTGCTTGCTTCTCCTTTGCCTTATGCAAACCTTATATTCTATGTTTCCTGAGCCCCATCCCCTCACATCCATGCAGAACTGTGAGTCAATTAACCTCTTTTGTTTATAAATTACCCAGTCTCATTAGTATCTTCTGAGGAGTGTGAGAACGGACTAATACAAGGATCTCTCTGTATTATTTATTGCAATTCAATGTGAATTATTTCAAAATAAAAAGGTTTTAACCTTAAATATTAGATCAAAATTATTCATAAATTTACAGCAAAATTACTCTTACTAACCCAAAACTGGAAACAGCCCAACTGTTCATCAACTGATGAATGTATACACAAAATGTGATATATTCGGCAGTAAAAATGAAGTACAGATACATGCTATAACATGAGTAAACCTTGAAAACATACTAAGTGAAAGACAACAGTCACAGAATATCATACATTATATGATTCTATTTATATAGAACAATCAGAATAGGCAACAATAAAGGCAACAATAAAGAAAGTAAATTAGTAATTGTCCAGTGCTCCTGCTGTTGGTGGTGGAGATGGGGAGTTACTGCTAGTGAGTGTATGTTTTCTGCTAGGAGTGAAGAAAAACTTTTAAAATTAGTAGAGAGTGTTTCAGAACACTGAATATAATGTAATAAATACCTTTTGACTTACACTATAAATGGGCTAATGTCAACATATGTAAATTATATCTCAGCAAAGGTGTCAGAAATACATAATGGATTATTAGTAAAAATAGAGAATATACCATGCAAATATTAATCAAATCAAATAAAGAATGGTTAAACTAATGCTATACAAAACAGACCACTCAATGAAGAATACTACCAGAGGTAGAATATTACATAATGATAGAAAATAAATCCATCAATAAATTTTAACTATCTAACCATATTCATGTATATTAACATGAAGCAGAAACTGATACTACTGAAGGAATAGACAAGTCTACAACTACAGTTAGAGATTTTAACAATCAACAACCAGAACATTAACAGCACATAGAAAAACTTTTATAGAGTATTACACTATTGAGTTAGAATTGCCTAAGCTTCCATTTTAAGAAGTGAGAAAAAAGAAAACAATCTATGCAGGAGTAAAGGAATGATAATGACAAGAGCTCAAAGCAATGAAATTGAAAGGAGCAAAAGAAAAAAACTCTAAATCCTTGTTCTTTGAAAAAATCAATAAAATCAATAAATGCTTTCCTAGACTGATCAAATAAAGAAAGATAGGGAGGAATACAAACTTTGTCAGGAATGAAAATGGATTATCATTAGATGATGTAGATATTTCAGTAATAAGGCAGTATTATAAACAAGTTTATGTACATTCAAGAACATAGATGAATCTCAAAAGGAATATAAGTGAAAGATCCATATACTGTATACTGTATGGATGCATACTATATGATTTAATGACATTCTGAACAAAGACAAGACTATACAAATGGAAATCAGAACAGTAGTTACTGAGGGCTGGAGGTAATGAGAAGGAAGTAACTACAAAGGGCCATGAAGCAACTTTTTGGCATGAGGTAAATATTTAATATCTTTATTGCAGCTATATGATTGTATATGTTTGTCAAAATACATAATGTTTTATGCATAAGAATGAAATTTACTGTAAATAAAATATACATCAATACATCTAAGAAAAAAATAATTTTAAGATGTTTTTGGCTTGCCAGTCAATAACATTAACAAAATGTTACTGTGCTTAGAGGCATAAAATTGGAGAAAAAGAAATTTATTCACTGAAATAAAAGGATCAGAGGTATTTGAAGTTTTCTGGAAAAGATCATCTTCCCTATGGTTAGAGGAAATAAACCTCAACTATTATTAGTACATATAGAAATGTACATGCAAACTATAAATATTCTAAATTGCTTTTCCTTGCACAGTAAGGAAATGCGTTCATTATTTGCCCATAATTACATTCTCAATACATTCCATTCCCATAAATAAACTATTGCTTATAACAAATTTTCTTTAGGCCTCTTGAACTGATACAATACCCACGAGACTGGTTTAGAAAGCCAATGTTTTAAAAGAAAAACTAATTATAAATGAGCTAGCTACTTACTTTATCTACTTGAGATCAATAATTTTATTTATTGTTTTCATTGGACTAACTAAACAAAATTAATATCTATGTTGGATCTAGTCTTCATATTTTCTCATTCACAATTTTGAGGGTTACTGCAATTAAAGAACATGGTAAATGTTGAACATGAAATAAATGATCAGTGCGTCTATTCAAGGTGACCCCTGGAAAGTGTAATGCCTAACTTTTCCATCATTTTTCTTATTCTAAGCACAATATATGAATACTTCTGAATTTAAAATTGGATTTTAAATATCTTTACCTTCATCACTAAATAAAACTTTTATTCCTATATTCCTAGGAATAGAAATGTAACAGCTTCAGGTTTGCTCAACAGTAGACATGTGTGTCTTCAATTACCTATTCAAGAGCACCACTGATCTGTTTCTCCAAATACCACATATATGTACCTTATTTTATAAGGAGAATGTGTAAAATTTTAAAGATAATTACAGAGCAACATGTGCAGAAAGGATGTGGCTGCTAAATCTAGAAAAGGTGCAATTCAATCCCACTGTACTCCCATTCCCTCTTTCTCCCTCTGAAAATCAAAGAAACAAAGAAAAACATATAAAGCAAAACCTTTTGTAAAACTGTTTATTTAAACAAATATTATTCTTCTTCTGTAGTTTATCTCTATTTCACATTAGGTCTGCATATTTCTGGGTAAATAAGTGAATAGTTAACCTGCAAAACTTGTTAATCCTGATTTATGGAGGATATTAGAACTTTCAAAAATTCCATTTTCTCACTTCTTTACATAAAGTCTTTACCAAAAATATTTAAGGAGACATTTTATCATGTGAACTATGCATATATTTTGCAGGTTGATATTAGTAATAATAAGACACAGTATTTACAGAGAGCTATTTGCTATGGACTGCATACAGTTTCAGGTGCATTTTTTATTTAATTCCAGAAAGGAATACCCATGCACTATGCAATGAAGTAGAAATTTTTCATGGTATGTGGCTGTGAAATAGATGTATATTGCAAATATTGCTATTTTATTGATAAGAAAACCAACATGATTTGTATTCCAGTTATTCTAAGAGAAGGGAACATTACAATTTATAGTGACATAATCAGGTATATATTAACATTTATTTTATTTATCTGATATCTGGCAGTTTAAGTACTAATCTTATGTTCATATAAGCCTGAAAGTAGTTGAAAAAGCTTGAAATCACTAATAATATCTGTGGTCTTCAATTTCATTACTTTAATTTATTTCCAATATTTTTTTAAAAATGTATATACTATGCATTTCTTTTCTATTTATGTCATTCTCAAGACTGATACCTCTCAGAAGAATGTCTGATAGGAGAGATGTTATTTTCTACATTATTTATCTTTTTATTTTCCTGTATTCGTTTCATTGATTTTTCTAACAATCTACTTTACAAGCAAAATCTGGTCTATTTTACAAGCAAGATACCTCAAATCCCAGTATGTTGTACTACATTGACAATTTTATGATGTAGTTATAATTTATTTGAAAAAAATGACAAATGTATTGGTATTCTTTTAGAGATATGACTATAATTACCTTTTTTGCTGTTTTTAATTTTCATTATGCATCAATATCTATCAAACCCCAAACTCCAAGATCTCAAATTAAATTTGTTTTAGGACATTAGGCAAGGATCAGACAATGGATTTATTATGCAAAGGCAAAACAAAGAAAAACAAAACAGAAACTGAATTTCATATTTTCTTAATTCTCCAGTCAAATCTGTAAGCACATTCAGGAATAATTTTGAAGATAATATAATAAAGGGGTTATTTATATGGAGTTGTGGAAAAGGAATCAAAATGGAATGGGGTGGCACCAAGGGTCATGTATTTCCATTTGGAAAATAATGGAAACACCCGTGCAGAATGACAGCTGGTGGCTGGGACTGTTAGAGGGAAAACATCAGTTCCACTCAATGGCTCAAACCAAAAGGAAGCCAGAGGGCAACAGGGTCTGCAGACAATTAGGCAGAAAACGGACTGGGGCAAAAGGGCAGGGACAGAGAATGAGTTACACAGGTGTCAACATGCGTATTACTTATTTAAAGATATCAAAGATGAAAGACTGTCTAGTAACAGTAGAAAAAAACTGTAGTTGGAATATAAAACATATATGTAATAGAACATTTACAGTTAGACATAGTCATAAAGATAACATAGAAATCATCACAAAAAAATAAATCGTGCTTATATTGAGGTATTTTTTTCTTAAGCTAAGAAACCATTCATTGAATAATTGTCAATTGTTTTCTATATGCCAAGTACTCTTTCTGAAAGCATATTAATGAATAAAACAGATACAGAGTCAGCTCTTTCATGCTAGTGAGGAGACATCACAGAATAGAATTTAGCAAGATTACAGCAAAAATGGAAATTATTGTATAATGAAGTAGAAGAGAGTAAAGGGACTGAGGAATCAAGGGGTACATGGCCTAGCAAATTCTCCCATCTTCTTTTATACTCTCAGTGAGGGGAAAATATTGTGACAAGTTGAGTGTGTGCTTTCTGGCAGCTCCAGGAAGTGTCCAGCAAAAGTACCTGTATAGTTTCACTGTCATGAAAGGAAAGGAAAGGAAAGGAACTCCTTACTGGGAGCCCTTACAGGAAAAACAACTTAGGGAAGAAAGACCATAATATAAAATCCCTCCCTCCCAACATGCATTTGCCTCTGGATTTCCCATACAAATAGGTCTCCAAACTTATAGTATTTGTAACGGTTATAGTCAGAAAATGAATGCTTTTTCTTTGGGGATGTTTCATTTTACTTCATGCCATTTTATCTTTTTATCCAATTTTAAGGCTAATAACTATTAACATGACAAATGGGGAATGAGTCTCTGTACCATATTTCAGCCCAGATATAATTTTTGTTCCTTGAGGGTTCTCTAAATGTATTTTTAAAAATAAAATGTATTTTAAAGCTGATTTTTATGGTATAGTGTTCTATGAAATCCTTTGAATTACACATTTACGGAATAAATATTGTAGTACAAAATTCATGGTATATAACTCTATAAATTTATTTGAATGAGTAATGTTCACCGAACAGCTACCATAGTAAAAAAAAAAAATTCACCATGTTGTATTTGCATTTTTTCCTACCAGTTTGAATTAAAGATAAAATATGTTTATACATTTAAACATAAGTATTTATATCTATGGTTAGAATCTTATACATATTTGTATTTTTAATTTTAAATGCTATATAACCTACTTTCAGATAAACAATGTTGAACAGGAAGACCCTTAATTAAATGGGTTGCTTACTTCACTTTTATAAGAAATTTAAATTGTGGTATACAATTAGCTTATGAGAGATATATTCACAACAGACACAATTTACATACACCCTTGCATACATATGCACAAATAATCAGGCATTTATTTATATAAAACATTAATTATGGGATTGTCCCCTCCAGGATACTAATCACACTAACTATAGTTCTCATGGCCTCCACACACATTTATTTGTGTTTTGTCTTTTAGAAAGAGAAGAAAAAAATAAAAGCACATAAGCGGTACATATGGATTGTGAGAGTAAGGAGTAGTAAAAACTTAAAGAAAGAAGGAAGAACAAAAATTGTATCAGGACTATTTAAATGAAAAACAGGACAATACAGAATTGGCCAGATAGTTGGCAACAAAAATTTTAATAAAAGAAAAACACATATGCCCGTACTCCAAAATGAAAACCATCAAATAAAATATTATAGTACCTTCCTTTTAATTTATTCAAGAATTATTTTTTCACTCAACACTCTCTTACAAAAGTTAATTGAGCACTTTATATATGTTGGGTACCCTTCTAGGAGTCAAAACAACAGACAGAGATATCATCCTCAAAGAACCTGCATTCTTGTTGGAGAGGAACAAAATAAACATGAAGTAGTAAGTACACAGCATGCCAGGTAGTGATAAGCTCTACAAATGAAACTAAGTGGTGTGAGTGGTACAGAGAGATATATGGTTAGAGGTCTGAGAAAGACCTGTCTGATAATGGTCCTATTAGCAGAGTTCTGAAGGAAGTGAAGACGTAAGCCATGTAGTTATATGAGATATATCATATATATGCATGGAACCTTGAGCAGGACTCTGTAACTCGAGTGGAGTGTCCAAGAAAGGCAGTGGTTAGGAATGCTGTTGGAAAGATAGCAATGGGCCAGGTATTATATGACCTTGCAGGGTTATTGCACAGTCTTGTGATTATAGTCTTCCATAAGGAGAAAGCCATTGGAACATTTTAGTAGAGGAATATCATGTCTGATTTGCATCTGATAAAAACTGAGCTGATGTGTTGAACAGAGTAGGGTTAGGGCAGGGCCAGGTGGAAGTTACTTGAATAACCAAGTGATAGTTGCTGATATGTTCTGGGAATAGAATTGATGGCAATGGAGGTCAATAGAGAGGTTGCTTTCTGACTTAATTTTGCTGAGAGCCAACGGAGTTTGTGAGAAAGGAAAGAGTCAAAAATGACTCTAAATTCTTGGTCTAAGCAATTGGAGAGATGGAGGATCCTTGATTGGGTGGAGAGCACCATCAGATGTTGAAATCTGGGAGAAACAGTGAAAGCTCAGTGTTGGAGATGTTAAGTTTACAGTGCTTAGAAGTCCAAGTATTGATATCAAATACACAGGTGGCTAAAGGAGTCACCAGTATATACATATGGTGTTTACAGTAACATTTCTAGATATGCACTAAGACAGTGAGCATAAATAGAAGACCAATAACTTGCTCCGCTTCTGGATTCCCCCCACACACCAAGGTTTACTCCAGAGGCACTATAAAGAAAAAAGGTGGGGCCAGAAGCGGTGGCTCACACCTGTAATCCCAGCACTTTGGGAAGCTGAGTTGGGCAGCTTGCCTGAGGTCAGGATTTCGAGACCAGTCTGGTCAACACAGTGAAACCCGGTCTCTACTAAAAATACAAAAAAATTGGCCACACGTGGTGGTGTGCACCGGTAATCCCAGGTACTTGGGAGACTGAGGCAGGGGAATTAATTGAACCAGGGAAGTAGAGTTTGCGGTAGGCCGAGATCGCGACACTGCACGCCAGCCTGGGTAAGAGAGTGAGACTCCGTCTTAAAAAAAAAAAAAGGCGGGGGGGGGTTGGGGGGAAGGGAAGTTTTGAGAAATTTTCTCCAGCAATGGAATGTGTGGGTCCTACCTTGTACCCCTCTGTACATTAGGGGTGGGGAAGTCAGGCTTTGGTGTGGAAGAATAAAAATAGGAAGAGAAATGTTAGAATTCCACTCTCACTTCTCATCCACCCTCGCCTTGGGATGTCATTGTGCTGCCCTCACATTGGGGGAAAATTCCTCAATTTCTCCCTACTTTGTCCTTGCTAAGTGATACAGGACTGTCACTTAGATCTGAAACTTTTAGAAAATCAGTTAAAGACCACTTGGAGGAGCCTTGGGAGGTTTTTGCTCACCATCAGTTCCAATCTAAAGGGATTTGTAATAGCCTAATTTTGAAGTATATCATTTTTATTATCAACTGGTATGAGTTATGTTTACACTAAGGATATTAAACTTTTTTATTTTTCCCCACTTTATTGTCTTCCGTTTTAAACTTTTTTCATGAAAAAAATTGTTATGTCTGTATTGTTTCATTGTGATTTTCCAAATTGCATTTCTGCTTAGAAAGCCTTTTTCTATTCAGAAATTAAATGAATCTTCATTGTGTACCTCCTACGATATACTTTTGCTTCTATTTTATACATTAAAATTTTTAATCAGTCTGAGATATATTTTGCTTCAAAGTAGGCGATGAGATATTGATTGATTTTTTTCCTATGCAGCTGTCAGTTTTCTCAGTACCATTTGAAATACTCTATTCTCCATTTGCTTATGGAAATTCCTACCTCATCTAAACTATGTTCTAAAACATACTAGAATTAATGCTTTGTTGTACTGATTTTCTCAATTTTAATATGTATCTACAACATTTTTAAATGATCATATCTCTTTGTATTTCTACATTCATGTCATGAAACACTAGCTTCACTTTGTATGTTTTTGTAAATTTTTATGTCCACCTGCATTTGTTTTCAAACTGGTTGAGTTGCTGAAAAAGAACTTTGAGCTTGTCACTGGGGTTATATTGCACTCGTTTTGAAAGAATTAACAGCAGGGATCATGGTCAGAAATAGTAAAAAAACTAGTATAGTAGAATCACAAATTAATTAGAATAGACTCACCAATGAGAACAGATACCAGATAGACAGCAAAAGTATAAGATTAATACTATGTCTTTGCAGTTATCTCTGTCTTCTTTAATATCTCTCAGTGAAGTTAGTTTTCTTTACAGTACCTGCACATTTTCTTTTAGGAAAACTCTTTATTTGACATTTTGCAGAGGTATATTTTAGCATTATAATATAATCTAACTGGTTATAATTTTTCTAATGTATTTTGTGTATTTATCTTATGCTCAGTTTCTTGATGTCTCTTCTCAATTTTAAGTATTATTTACATAATTCTTCTGGATTCCCTAGATTTATGTGTCTTTTCCTTTCAAAATTAAAACTCCTCCAATTTCAAATTTTATTTATTTAAATCAGAACTTCTAGTGTTAAATACCAAGTGTACTTTCGAACAGAAATATAGGAATATGAGGGGAGCCGGGAACTTTGGTTGCATATAAAAGAAGGAAATGGAAATAATACAACTGAAGGAAAATATAATAGATCACCCAGCCAGATAAACCTTAAATGTGCTGCTTTTAACCTGGCCTCTAACTGCATGGAAGGAAGCCAACCTCCACGTTGTTCTTCAATCCAGCAATCTGCATTTCTACCTAGTTCCAAGTTATCATCAATTATTATTTATTCCTACTTCCTAAATATTCTTCTTCTGAACAATCAGGACTTAGACCAGATCCTCAACATATATAATCAAAATTATTATAATAGCATCCTAACTAGTTTCGTGTCTCTAAAAAATATTCTATGCACCTTATGTGTTGCAAATATAGTATTCTTTCTAAAAATTGTTAAGTTGTCACACGAATCTTAAAATCAGTGGTACTCAAACACATACATAATAGGTCACCCTTAAATACAAACATGCAGGGTCTGCAAGATCTAACTTATATTTATGTCTTAATCATCACTTCTCAATTCTTCTCCCTCCTTGCCTTGTTCTTGCTACGAAATCTTGCACTTTTATGAAGACATGTACTGTATCATAACTAAGCCTTTACACAGGTTTTATTCTTTTTGTAGAATGTCTTCTGTTATCTCCTCTTATGTATTTTATTATGCCAGATTTTTAGAGACTTAAGTCAGCATCATTTTAACAGGAAAATGTTTCCAGAAGTTGTCCAAGCTGTGTTAACCACCCAACTTCAGAGCTCAGTATCCTCAGTATCCTGTGATCAAAACATTTTTTACAATATGTAAGAAAATTTAGAGTAGAAAATTATATTCCCCCTTCCCTATTTCATCCACACTGTTTTAAAGCCTTTGACTGACTGAATTATCCTTGAAAAATGTTTTGCTAAATATGTTTCTTTGTAACTTAGATTTCAAATTGTGAGCTAAAGCAAGAATAAGAATATAGTGAAAGTCTGAACCCATAAAAACAAAATATATGATCAAGTACAACCATGTTTAGTTAGTAATTTTGTATCTAATAATTTAGAAGAAGCAACTTCTTCCTAAAAGGAAATCATTGTTCTAGGCTTAATTTTGGAAAAAAAAATGAAGAACTCTTTGAGAATAAAGCTGTGATATAAAATTAGACAAATATGATTTTATAAGCACATAAATGAGAAATCTCAAGAAAGAAACCCATTCCATCACATATCCTAGGATTTTAAAAAGCAGAAATTTAAAAGTTAAAAGATAAGTAGAATCCTATAATTATATGAATTCACTTTGCCCTACCTTAAATTCTTTTCATATAGGTCAATGGTTTTATAAATCAATAAAATTTGTCCAGTGTTATAGACCAGACACTAAAACATACGAAGATAACGAGTGTTTCCATCACTAAATTCTTCTTGAAAAGATGAAGAAATGAGGATAATTAATATCTGAGACTGATATTTCAAAGTATTATGATACTCTGACTTTGGAGGATAGTTGGAAGTTTTACAAGCACAAGACAGAACAGAAAATCCTATTAAGAGTAAGAAATATGAAATAGCAAATTTTGTTTTCCTTCACTTTTTCAATTTCAATTTTTAATAGGAATTTACCTCCTCTAAAGGAATGTTACTGTCTTCAGTGTCTAGAACAGTCCATAATACGTAGTAGTCATTCAATAAATTCTGTTGAATGAATAGATAAAGATTGTTAAACATTTTTTTCTGATTTTGACCCTAACACTATGCCCAGCCTAGACTGATTCACAGCCCAACTCTTGAGAGACATAGAGCAGATATAATCATACAATATTCTATAAAATATCTTTTCACTACAAATAAGTAAAATGCCAAAAATTTAGTCATTTCCTTAAAATTTAGTGGATTCTTATATGCCTTATTGAATAACAAAGAAAATGCTGTAATTAGTACTAGTTTTTTGGAACTGGAATATAACTGTGAATATATCAACATAAATGTGGCCCACATGTTACCAAAGTTTAAAAACCACTAATTTACACCATCTCATCCTTTTTTAACCTATTTCATTTTCTCCAGTTTCTCCCCAAATATCCCTTGCATTTTATTGTTCTGTAATTTTGTTTATGCTGTTATTTCTTTTGTCTGAAAAGATAAAGTATAGAAAATCTTGTCCGGAGAGTGTGAAACTAGTTAGGATGCTGTTGTAATAATTTTGATTATATATTTTGAGGACTTGCCCAACTGACTTGACAAACTACTACTTATCCTTAAATATTCATCTCAAATGTCACTTTTTCACTTTTCTGTGAAATGTGCGTTTCATCTTGATCCCACAACACTTTATACTGCCTCTATTTTATGTGCAACGATCTAAAAATCCCATAAATATTTGTCTACATGTATTACTATTATTCCTTAAGGGTAGAGAAAAAAAGTCCAGTATCCATACACTCTTTAAATCTTGGTTAAATGAAGGGGCTAAACAAAACAAAACAAAACAAAACAATCAACAACAAAAAAACTGCTTATGATACCAAGAACAATCGCCTTGCAATGCTTTTTTGAATGCCCTACTAGTTTTCTAAAGGCATACCTGCATATATTGGTTACTCAATCATTCCTGACACCACCCTTTCCATAATTGTACCATTTTAAAGAATTTTATTCGTTTCAACCAAAACGTCTCACGTTATTGTCTTTTTGTCCTAACACAAACTTTGGGGTTATTTGGAATACATCTAACTCTTCTTCTAAATATATGCCTTTAAATATGTAAAAGCAGCTGGTCTATATGCCACTAAATTCTAATTTTACTCTAGTCTATGGTTTCTAAATTAAAATCATTGATCCCGTTCCTCTAATTCAAACAAACAAAAAAAAGCCAAAGCAACTAATAAACAAAGCAATTATAAATCTACCAATCTTAAAAATTCATATGCTATACCATGAAGACTTCTTCTAGCACCTGAACTGAACACTGGGAACTGCAGTGTGGTTCAGACAGCACACACCTCTGCTAATATGAAAAATTGTAACTATTTCCATGTTTCTTCTCAGGCTAAAATTCAACTTACACTTGTGCCTCACCAGCACGAAACTCGGCACATCATTTTACTTTCAGTTGTTGTTGTTGTTTTTAATATTAGAGGGAAGAGTACAAATTCTAAATACTAAGTTTTTTTACTGTAAGCCCTAGCAATAATTCTTTTCATAAGACAAGTTGTATATATTTTTTTCACAGAATTTTCTTTTAGACCAAAATATCTGGGAAATTTGTAAACGACCCTTTTTACTTTTGCCTGCCTTTAAATGACTGAATCGATTTACTTTTAAATGTTTTACAAACAAACAAACCTTTTATTGAAGTAATTCCAGAAAAAGAAACTCTGGATCCTCAGCTCATGTGGTCTATCGGTAAGGACCCTCAGCCTGGCAAGCGCTTCCACTATTCTCATTGCCCAGTCAGCGGCCTCCTTCAGACCTCTGCTGGGATACGACTGTCTCAGTCAGGCTGACGCCAACCACACGAGGGGCGACCCCAGGTGTGTGAGGGAAAGGCCCCTACCCCACAGGGAACAACAGCCACGGGGAAAGAAAAAGCCCTAAAACCCTCTTGCGGAGTTTTAAAAAAGAAAGAAACAACAACAACAAAACAAAACAAAAAAAGCCTTATTTGAACAAACAACAATAACAAAACAAAATTAAAAAACGCCTTATTTGTGCCCCGAGTCTTTCTCCACAAGAGCAGCCACCCAGGTGTCTCCCTCTGAGAGTTCTGAAGTCCGCGGGCCTGAGAGGAACGCAAAACTCCCTCATTCCGAGTCAATCACAAGAGGCCCCGCCCCCAGCGCTGCTGGATGCAGCGTCGATTGGCTGCCCCTCCTGTCAAGGCCTCTCCTGGACGATTCTTCTCCACCAACAACCTATACCAGACATGAGATTGGCTTATGCCCTGCTGAAGTCCTGCCCCCGGCTTGAGGAGGCCGGCGTCAAAGAGCTTTCCACAGCCTCTGCTGTTTTTATTGATACAAGGACAAGATTCATAAGGGAGTCAGGGACTTGGAGGGGCGAGGGTCTGAGGGGCCCTGGAAATTTCTGAATCCCAGGGCTGGAAGGACATGGAGTCTTCTCCAGTTCTCACACTTTACAGACGATGTAACCTTCTCTCACAAAAGGTCTAGGGGCAGATCTGTCCAAAAGAGGGACATGATGCTAAGCAGGTCCTGGGAGAGCAGGCTGTGCCAGGAAGAGTTTATTCTGCGTCTCTGTTCTATCTAGCTTTTGAGCTCAGAGATGAGGCGACTATCTAAGTTGGCCAAGGCCAGGGTATACACCATCAGGTTGATGGAGTTCTGCAGAAAGTGCAGAGCAAAAGCCTGGCCTCCACGGAAGAAGAGGAAGTTCTGAGTGGTCTGAGGGAGGCTGGACATGCAGTCAGGGAGCTGAGCCCCGATGGATGCCTGTCTCCTTTATCCCATCCTGTTGTTTCCCCATTAACACTTACCACTTTCTAATAGTTACCGTAAATATATTTAATTACCATTTCTTCACTTATATTTCTTGTCTATCTCTTACTTAAAATGTAAGCCTCGTGAGGAAGGGATTTTCTGTTTTGTTCACTGATGCAACCTCAAAATATAGAACGGTTCTGGCACAGAGAATGTGATTAATAAATATTTTGGAATAAACTAATTCTAATATTTCATTTGTTTTTATGGAAGTCCAAAACAAAAGTGCTATTTGGTTTCAGTTATCCAAAGTCAACCACATAGACAGTATATTATTTGTTAAATCTTGTCAAAAATTAACTGAACAATCAGGATTTCTTCCTCTATTTTTGAATTTACCAGAATGAAAAGCCAAAAATGTTGAACAATTAAATCCCAGTTTTATGTTCACCAAATTGTCTTAATTGGAAACTTTTTACAAAAAGAAAGATGCAAGTATCTTGTGATAATCAAAATAAGTATCCTAGAATTTTTAAATTATTTGTAGTCATTTCAGGAATTATGACATTTTTCTTGAGAATTTGTGAATGCTTAAATGTATGGCTCCAGACAGTTGCAGAATAATGGAACAAATTATTACTAATTACATTGCTTAGTGGTGTGCATTTGATTCTATAAATAATCAGGATAGGTCTGGGTGTGTGTCACAGTGGCAAGCATAATCAAATATTAAAGAATCCGTAACTAACACAATATTGTTTCAGAATACTACTGTAACTTCTTTGAAATTAGGTCTGTATCTTATAAAGTTTTATCTTGTTTTATATGTATGCTTACCTAGCGTACCAAAGAGGAAAGACAGACTTCTTAAGGAAATAAAGCAACTCTGAAATAATAGCCAATGTGGGACCATGTACTGTTAGATAGTTTGACGTAACTTCAATTCTTTTTTTTTTTTTTTTTTTTTTTTTTTTTTTTTTGAGACCGAGACTGAGTCTCGCTCTGTCGCCCAGGCTGGAGTGCAGTGGCGCGATCTTGGCTCACTGCAAGCTCCGCCTCCTAGGTTCACGCCATTTTCCTGCCTCAGCCTCCGGAGTAGCTGGGATTACAGGCGCCCACTACCACGCCCAGCTAATTTGTTTGTACTTTTAGTAGAGACTGGGTTTCACCGTGTTATCCAGGCTGGTCTCCATCTCCTGATCATGTGATCCGCCCGCCTCGGCCTCCCAAAGTGCTGGGATTACAGGCGTGAGCCACCGCGCCCAGCCAAACTTCAATACTTACTCGGAAAAATGAGTGGCAATAAAGTGAATACAAACAGCTTTTCTATGTATACTTTTTTAACAATCCACAGAATTCATGCTTTTGTCAGTTATATTAAAGTCTTTATAAAGCAATATTTTATGACATGAAGCAACATTTTTCTGAAAGAATACTCTAGATTAAAAAAGAAAGATTACATTTGAATAATTACATACATCTTAAACTTTTATATAATATTTTATTAAACATGATTGCATTTACTCTGCATAATGATTTTGCGTGTCAGGTAGGCTCACTGGACCTACATTATCCTTGTGATACAGTATTAAGATGACAGCAGAAAAATAAGAACCATGGTAGATTTGTCAGTGTTCTTTTCCCTTGTCCTGTGTCTACTTTCATTTTTCGCTTTCTGTCAGTAAACTAAATTTATGTGAATAAGCAAACTCAGTTACATTAATGATCTGAAAACCCTACAAGTCTGAATATTTTCTCTATCCAAACTTTTGAATTCTACTCTTAGAACCAGTGAGTATACAGCATTTTGTGTTTTATAAGTCTCTTATAGAAGTCAAATGACTTCAGGCCGGCCTATAATCCCAGCACTTTGGGAGGCCGAGGCAGGCAGATCACTTGAGGTCAGGAGTTCGAGACCAGCCTGGTCAACATAGTGAAACCCCATCTCTAGTAAAACTACAAAAATAAGGCAGGTATGGTGGTGGGTGCCTGTAATCCCAGCTACTTAGGAGGGTGAGGCAGGAGAATCACTTGAACCTGGGAGGCAGAGGTTGCAGTGAGCCAAGATCATGCCACTGCACTCCAGCCTAGGTGACAGAGCGAAAATCTGTCTCAAAAAGAGAGAGGAGAGAAGTCACATGCCTTCCAGCTTTTATACTCTGAACACTCCAAAAGTTTCAAGGACACCTGAGGGCAGCAAACAAAGTGCCCAGGGGCCCATATCCTAGACATTCCTGACTACTAAGTTGCACTCTTTGATTTTCTCTGTTCTAGTAGAAAAAAAAAAAAAAAAAAAAAAGTGCTCAGGGCTTCTAAAATGCAAGTCAGTGGTGCTAATATTAATAATGAACTGTCTACTTTTCAATACAGAATTGGCTTTTACATAATGTTGACAGATCAACTGACAAGAACGATTATTTTTTAAGAATAGGAAACATAAAATCACAGCAGACACACACAAAAAAGCAGATCAATAAATATGAAGATCTCAGAAACAAAAGGGCAAACTATATTCTATGGTACATTGACTTGTTGTGCCTTTATGTTGACATTTTCAATTGTATGGAAGCTTTTTAAATAAGCAAGATCTGATGGTAGCACGTATTAAAAATGATCTTAGAAAGGAATGTGAAAAGTTAGGAGAAGCAATTTGAAATATTTATTTTCTGTTTATAATTCATATAAATATTGATAAAGAGAATATTTTCAGGGATTACATGAGTGTATGCTATCCATATCCATATGATATATGATAGGATATATGATTCAGAAGGCTGACAACATTTCACATTGCAGAATGTGTCTTATGGTGTGTCCAACATTACAGCACATCTCATCATTTTACAAAAATCTCTCAATGGCCAAAATGACATTCCCATGAGAAGATTTACTTTTAAGCAAGTAGGTACAATCAGTTCTCTTTAGCGGAAATAAAAACATTGTTGCTTCATTTAGAAAATTATCCTCAATTTTAACATAAATTTAAAAATTTAAAATAGATATTTAAACATATGATTTCTAAAGTTAAAAAAATGTTTTATACTTCTTAGAAGGCATAGATCTGAGTAATGTATATATCTAGTTTCCATGACTGCATATATTATAACATATATGTGTATGTATATGTGTGGGTGTATATACATATATATAAAATTCATGAAATAAAAAGGAATAAAATGAGAGAAAGAAAAAATTGATTTATTCTGTAAACTTTTAAACCTATCACATTTAAGATGCTCAGATATATTGTTAAAAACATTTGTATTCTACACAGAGCACATTCAATTACCTACAGAAATAAATTATGGATGATTGGTGATCTGATTTATAAGCTTGCCAACAGAGTTCAGAAGCAATGTATCAGAAACAAAAAGACTACTACATCTTAAATAAGAAAATGGCATTAAGGAATTTGCCAACTATTCCAATGATATAAAGATCACACATGTCAAAACAAGAATAAGTTTATATCAAGCTTTACAGAATAGTACAGAAAATTAAAGAAAAGACATTTTAAAAATATATATTTGTACGTATCTACCCATTCATTTGAAGCATAGAGAATCTGAAAGAGTGGTTTTAGCTTCATGACTTATGCCCAGAAGAGACTGCCCTCTGATTGTTGTTGTCTAACTGGCAATTGTTAAAATAAATATATGTGAAGTCACTTTAAATATAAATATTAAGCATATGAGCCAATCCAAACCTCATATACAAATCAAAATACTTTATATATAGATCCATGATTACCTATTCTTTCAACTACATAATTTGAGGGTAGAATTATATATTCCCATTTTACAGCAATTTAAAATTCTGCAAGGATGAAGTTTCCAGATCTAGCAACAGTGACGTAACATTTGGTGGGAGAAGGGAAGTGAGAAAGGGTGTGTTGTGAAGGAATTATTTCCAAATTGTCATCTTCCAATTTTATTTCAACAATTTAGCGAAGATTCAACATTAAAAGTGAAAAAAATACTCTAACAATTTTTCCACAATATACTGAAAATGTGGTAATTCTTTTGAAGTTGACACTTTACTAAATAAATGCTGTATTTCTGTCCTACAATGAAAAAATACGCTGTTGGTTACATTAGCCTGGAAGGCTATTCTAAGAGTTATTTCATTCCACCTACTGCTTCCAGTGAGAACAACACATAGTCTGGATAGATAAATGATTGTCCATTATAATTGCCAAATGAGGGTTATTTTTTTTAACTAAACTTGCTGATATCTCCAAAATTAATACTTTGGGTATTTGTCAAATTATATATACATTTCAAGTATCTCCATTGTGACAACAATAATGGTCTTCTATAGAAAAACTACAGATTTTTATGTTTAATAAATTGTTTTTTACCGTAAAGCTCTATTTGCAAATTTCTAAATTTTACTCTCTTTGAATTTGTTTCAGTTACTCAAACTTCACACACTAAAGGATTACACTTAGAATATACAAATAGATATTTGTTGACCACCTACAATGTAAATACATATTTGAATTGTTTTAAGGTTTAATATGTTAACTACAGCAAAAATGCTACATTTGTGATAAAGACACTACTGATCACTTTGGTCACCCAACTGTATTATAATTTTCTGAAGGTCAGGTCTTCATTTGAAATTCATCACATTGCTTACAGCATGAGGACATAACAGGCGCTCAGTAAATGTATGCTGAATTGCATTAAATGTCAACACCTAACCTTCAATGAAAAGCCATCACTTTTTTCTATCAAGGAAAAGAGCAAATGTGACAAGATGATATGTCAATAACAAACTATGAAAAGAGGAAATGTTTTCAAGACTTCACTCAAAACTTATCTTCACTTTTTACATTATAATAAATTTGGAGATCTGTTTCTGGTACTTATTTAATTTTTTGTTTCCTATTAGTAGGATTTGGATATTTTGACTTTGAAAATATTTTCATGCACCTAACTTGTAGTAAACATTAATAAACACTAACTTTACAATACATGTAGTTACATATTTAACAAGTAACCAAGTAAAGATGTAAAAATAGGTTGTCCTTGGGTTTTTAAGTATTGGCTTTTCCTCATCAATAAATGGGAATTAGATGTATCTGTGAATCTTTATTACTTTAAAATTCTGACCAAAGGAGAAGTGTGAAAATATTTTAGCTGTCCAAGTTAAATTGAGGGTAACATTTCCTTTTGGAGTATGTAAATGAGATTTTCCTCTAGCCTTTCAACCTTAAAAACTTACATCTTCTATGGGAAAAGGGGAATTAGGTATCTGTAAGTAAAGGATACATTCAACGGGATTTGAATTCAATTTTTTTAAAAAGCAATTCTGCAAATATGCTTACCATCTAATAAGAAAAATTAAAAAGTTATTAATCAAGATAATAGTCCAAGTGTGGTGGCTCATGCCAGGTGTCATGGCCCAGCACTTCGGTAGGCAAAGGTGGGAGTAAACGTTTGAGGCCAGGCATTCGAGACCAGCCTGGACAACGTAGCAAGACTCTGTCTCTAAAAATTTAAAAATTAGCTGGTCATGATAGCTAACGCATGCCTATAGTCCAAGCTACTTGGGAGGCTGAGGCAGTAGGCTTGCTTGACCCAGTTCAAGGTTAAAGTGAGCTGTTATCATACTACTGCACTGCAGCCTGGATAACAGAGACCCCATGTCTTAAAAAGATAATAGTGACCTCTGCTGCTTCACATTTGTGTTACTACATAACTAAGAGAGGTATTAGAGCATGTGGATTTTACAATAAAATATTATTATACATGGATATAATAGAAAAATCTGATGTGAATTCAACATTCTCCTCCTTATAAGTTTCAGGAATCAATTGAATGACTTGCTAAATAACATTATTTGTGCTTAAGCTCATTTCAAATTAACTTTTACATTTAGTAGCACTTCTGATAATGTATCAATAAAACAGCCTGTATTTTTTTCAATCAAGTCAATGACTAATGCCAACAAATAGGCTTCCCCTTCTCCCTCACTGCCAACCCAACACGCCAACTCCAGTAACATAGGATGTTTAACAAGTCCTTCTCAGGAAAAAAGAAATAAAAAAAGAACATCAAAGCAAAATATGGGCATATCTCCCTTTGTCCTTCCATAATTATGCTTTTGTTCTTCCTAGCTACAGAAAGCCTACCAACATCCATCTGGTAGCCAGCGCTGGATTGTATTCTTAAACTTTTTCTAATTTTAGCTTTGTACTGGTTAAAATTACATAATTTAAGTAGGAATATTGTATTCTTAAACTTTTTCTAATTTTAGCTTTGTACTGGTTAAAATTATATAATTTAAGTAGGAATATATTCATGTTTTTATAAACATATATAAATAATTATATGTGCATGTGGAGTTAAATACCTAATATCCTTATTGACTTGCTGACCTTTGATCCATGAGATCACAAACTTTCCTATGCCACTTCTAGAAGTAATCATTACTATTAATTTTATGTATCTTTAATATACTTATGAACTTACTTATACATATACAAGTGAAAATTGAATTATAATTTTCACAAATTTTTAAAGAAGTTCGTATAAATGGGCTATTACTATATGCACTGTCCTATAATGTGTCTCCTTTACTATACATATTGTAGAACTTTATACATCAGTGTGTGTAGTATTTGCTGCTATGTATCATTTCATGGAACCGATGTTTTATTTATGTATATCAGCTTAAGCATACATGCAATGGTTTCTTCAGAATAAAGAAGAGTAAGTGGAATTATTAATTATATAAATTTAGAATCCCACGGCCTTAAATTTGAGGTGAGAGCAATCAGCATGACATGTTATTTTCTCCAGCAAAACTGTGTATCTATGTATCCTTTTCTATGACTCAGTTCAACATCTTAATGGTGGCCTGCCATGCCTCTGATTCAGCCCTGGCCTAGTTCTTCAAATTGATTTCTTACCAAACTACCCTAGAACTATATGGAAAACTTTAGTTCACTCTTGTTATGACATTTTGTATTACTCACATCTCTTAAATTCTCACTTTCTTTTTTAATCTGGCTTAGAGTTCATGGCCCAATTACATAATTACTTTCTCAAAATTATTATTTCTCTTTTCCCATTTTCCTTCTATTCAGAAAAATATCTAATTTTATTCACAACAAAATTGTTGTCTACTCCATACCTAGACTCTCATAACTAAACATTTTGAGAGAAAATAACATTATTGCTTAATTTTCTTACTTCAGACTCATGACTACAAGTACGTCGACACTCAAAACTACTGGGAGACACGTGTTTTTCTCATGAATATATGTACCAATTCTTCAATACATTTTTTTAAGAAAATGAAAACAATCCCATGAAGATATCATATTTCCACCAGGAAATCTACCATCCACTCTTATATGTATCTTTATTATTTTCTTTGTGTTCTGTAGCAATTGAAAAGTTGCCCATATTCTTATCAAGACAAATTTCCTATTTGTTTGTCTATCATTTGCTCCTTCAATCATTCCCACTAGTTTTCTCCTGAATCATTCAAAACAATATTAAAATATGTTCTAATCTACCTCATCTTTTAAGAAATCCCAACTTCATGTTTTCCTCCAGCAACTGCCCATTTCTTGCTTCCCTTTAAAGTGATACTCCTGGAAAGAACTTTCTGTACACGCTGTCTTCATTTCTTTGTCTAACATTTTTTTCTTTAATCCATTCCTCATGGGCTTTCATCCATTCCACTTTACTTAAATGTCTCTAGTGGATTACAAGGCTCTTCGGTAAGAGCTTCTCTTTATTCTGGAACACTGTCCCCTAGATATCTGTATAGGTCTCTCGTTCTCACTTTTCTTACCTAACCTATTCTGTAAGAACCTCCCTGACTGCTACATTTAAAATGTTATCTAACATTTGAAATGTTATCTACTACCTAGATAGATCATCCCCTTTCCCTACTTTATTCTCCTTCATAATCTTATTCACTACATAGCATATTTTATATTTCAGTTAGTTTATTATCTGTAACACCAACCATTGTAATGTATGTTTTATTCAACACTGTATTATCATCTGCTACAACTCTTTCTTCCACCAAAAAGTCTCACTCTGTCGCCCAGGCTGGAGTGCGGTGGCGCGATCTCGACTCACTGCAACCTCCACCTCCTGGGTTCAAGCAATTCTCTTCCTCAGCCTCCTGAGTAGCTGGGATTACAGACGTTAAGCCACCGCGCCCGGCCTTGAGAAGTATTTCATAGGTTCTCATCATTCTGCACTGTTTGGATTTCCTTCTGTACTATTAAACTCTCATTTTTCATAAAATTTGATAACTCTTCCTATTATAAAGTGTTTGAGTCCATTGTCCTGAGACTTAGTCATAGGAGACCTTCTTTTCTGAGTGTGCACTTTTTACCCAAGTGATCTCAGCAAGTCCCCAAGCTTTAAATATCATCCATATTCTGCTGACTCTCATGTCTATAACTGTAATCCTAAATTTTCCCTTGAGCTTCAGACTTGTATAAAATTATGATGTGAATTGTATGTTAAAATCATTTTCTACATTCTGGTTTACTGCAAAAACAGAAAATATTAGAAGGATGAGCATAACATTCTTTAAGTTTTAAGTTCAAGAGAAGAAGGGTTATAAAGGAAGATTGGTTGATTTTTCAGGGATAGCAGAGTTTCTTGAGTATATCTCTTCTGAGATCCTTACTTCTCCATAGTAGAGGCAAGGCATTTGGCATTGTTATTTATCAAGTTGAGGTACTGTAAAAATTGCTCTTAAAGTTTGAAGATGAACCTTCTCAAGTACCAGGCAAAGGCTTGCAAACCACAGAAGGTCTTATATGAGAAGCTGGCATAAAAACTGTGACAGTTGGGTGAAGAGGATATGATGAGAGGGCAGCAGGACACAGAAAGGACCCATGAGATTCCCAAGATCCTGAAAGAGGATAAGGTAGTGTTGTCCTGGTAGAGTGTATCCAGATGATTAAGAGGAAAAATATCACCAAACACTATAATGATGATAACTCTTTTGGATATCAGAAAGGATGCACCCCCACTCTTATGATTTCTTGTGTCTTAAATCCAGAACAGAGGAAACAGTGCTTGAGGGCTTGAACAGAGCAGAGGAAACACTGTCTACACGAAAACACTTAAGCAGCAGGGACCATAAGTGTGGAACACCCATGTAGTATGAACCCATCCTGCAACTACTGAATGCCAGTGTTAGAAAGAAAACTTTCAATGACAGCAGAAACTGATGCACCATCCTAGTTATCATACAGCAGCATACCAAAGCAGAGATAAAGCAAGTTTCTGATGGTGATGTTTAAGTGTTTTCATTGCTAAACAATATATTCAAATTATCTACTTAACATTTTCACCTGGGTTTCTAATATGTATCTCAAACTCAGTATGTCCAAACTGGAACTTTTGATGTTTCCTCTACAAGCATATCCTTCTTCTATTCTTTAATATCACATCGAATGGCAGCATTACACACCAATTGGTTGAACATTCAAGAGTCATCTTTGAATTATCTGTTCTCTTCACTCTCAGAAGGCCAGCCATTTGCAAATCCTCTTCTGCTTCCAAAATGCATCTGATTTTGTTTTACTTTCTTTGTTGTTACTATCATATATGGAAAGTCCCCATGGTCTCACCTAGACCTGGAAATAGTCTCTTCTGATTCTATTGAGCACTCTACAAATTGGTCTTCAGCCAATAGCCAAAGCATTTTTTATAACCTATGTGTCACTGCTATGCTTAACTTCTCAAACTTGGAATGAAATTTTGACTTTTTATTGGGCTTTACATAGCCTGGAAATTCTGGTCTTCGTTTACTCTCTTATCTCCTTTCCCATGAAGTAATTTTACATTTACTACTTTTCTAGTCACACTGACATTTCTTAATCTTTAAATTTGGGAAGCTGTTTGCCACCACCAGGCCTTTGCACATGCTGTTTGCTAAGCTTGGAATGCCTTTCCTCAAAATGGCTCTTTGGATAGCTAATTTTTCAGTTATCTACTCAAAAGCTTATTCCTCAAATGGCTGTACTACAATGTCTGACCCAAAATAGGCCCTCCCTACTGCAGTTCACTATGCCATTTTAACACTCATAATGTTTTCAGTTTTTGAAACTATTTTACTTACTTATTTTTCAATAATTTCAGAAGCCCTGGCCTTAGAATGTAAGAGTCATGCAACCAGAGACCTTGCTTATATTATTCACCAATCTATCTTAGAACTTTGGAAGAATACAGAGTCTAATTTAGAAAAGCTTCTGAAAATGTAATTGAAAAGAATGTTTAGTATCAATTTATCTTTAAGAAAAGAAAATTTAACTCTTCTTTTTCAGTCAAAAGAATGTATCGCTATCAGGGGTCTTTGGACACCAGTGTGAATCTCATTAGAGCCCAAAATTTACCAGAACATAAATTTAGAACAACTCTTAATAAATATTTATGAAATTATAATTTTGGCCATATTATTATCACTCACCATTATCCAGAACACAAATTTCAAAATTAGCACTCAATGATTTCATTTGAAATAATCATAAGAAAATTTTGTTATTAGTAATATTGATAGATATAAAATATTTACATATGACAAGAACCAACACTCCCATATTCTATACATAAAATGAAAAGCTTTGTTTTTTAAAAATTCTATTCTACTTTTATATATCAGATGGCTTCAAAATAATTACTAATTTTAGAAGCAATGAGATGAATAGATATGTAGGATATGAAAATAGATATGTAGGATATGAAAAAAATATTAATAGAATTGTGCTCACCTTGGTAGATAACTATGGTATTGAACTACATTGTAATACGTGTCCTAAATAAAAGACTAAAATAGAAATTATGCAAACATTTTGTTTAATCTATTATAGAATCACTAAAGAAAAATTAGCTATTTTTACTTAGTAAGTGGAATATTTTAATGATCTGAAAGGGAGGATTTTTAAAACTGAATATGCTGTTCTTCATAAAATAGGAAAATATGTTTATATGGAAATATTTTAATTGAAATATCAAAATTCCATAGAATATTTACATCAGTTGGTACACAGCTTCTTTCAAATAAATTTTATTACCCTATCAAGAAAGCTTTTGAGAATTATAATCTAATTTTATTTCTTTTTATTATTGTTTTTAATTAGTTATATATTTTATTTCATGTGTTAGCCAGTTTGAAACATTAAGTATTGTGGGTTGAATTAGAACATGACCTGATTTTAAATACTCCCAGCTAAAGTTAAATAAAATATGCATACTTTGGATAAAGTTTGAATATTATGTTTGTATTGCTTTTTACCTAACTTATTGAGTTTGCTGGGTTTTTTTAATAAACTTTCAAAGCAAGGGAAAATATCCTATGATGTAGGATAGTACAGAAAAATGTTGGAAATGCAGCCCCTAAGTTTAGTTTTGTCTGGTATTGATACATGACATGGAATAAGTCAATTTATTCATTAGCATTCCAATTTCTATATTAGAAACATTCATAATAAAAATAATACACTTAAAGATGCTAAGTTGATGAAAAAGTAACATGGGGGTACTTATATTGCAATTTTTATTTTAAATGTTCCCTTAGGGTACTGTTTCTACTTTAATTAAAACTATTTCATAAATCTAAAGAAGAAGCTTCCCTAGCGATACCTGTAAACCCCACATTTTCTTATGGCTTCACTTATTTTAAAGTGCTGAAAGAGCCAAAATTTTATTTTTTACTCTATAGTTAGTTTTTAATTAAAATATTCAATGCCACCTACTAAAAAAACCCACACAATCAAATACAGTAAAAAGAAGTATACTGGAGATAATATAGACTTCAACAAATTAACTATAATTATTCTTGATTAATAGCTAACACATCACACTATAGCTGGCATGGCAAAAGGTAAGTGGTACTATAACCATCTGGAAATTAACAAATTTATTCAATAAATTACATAAAGTAACATTAATGTTTTATGATACATAGCAGAAAGCCTACTCATGATTCCCCAAAGACATTTGTGATGGTTAAAAATCTAAACAGTTTAGAAACTGACAGTAAAAACACATACAAATGTTCATCTCTGCAGGCATCTCAAAGCAATTTGGATGATTTTATTTTGTGTAAGTTAGATTATATAACCCAAAACATACATTCCCATCACTGCATGAAACAAAGCTTATTATAATGGTGCTTTGAGACACTAATCTAGCACCTGGAAAATGGAAAACTAAGAAAAGATTTGTCTCTGGTACCCTTGGCCTTCATTTGGAATGATCCTTTCACAGTACCTTGATAACAGCTGCCCTGAAATTGTTGCATCTTACTTCCCTAGTTTACAATCCACTCATTTTCCCTCCTATCTTTTATATTGTTCTGCATTTGATGCAGAACAATAAATGCTGGCACATGAATCAGATACAAATTTTCCGTGCTAATATTTTCACAAACTACTTATTAACTAAAAGGAAACTACTATTTAAAACATATTTAAAATTGACATATTTCTTCATAAATTCGAAAAGTGGCTTAAATGTTGAAAAAGATCTGAGGTTATGGTTGTATGTAAGATGCAGATATCATTTGCTAATTAGCTTAAGTTTCAGAACTATGAATCACTTTAAAGATATCAGCTATTTCTAAGAAAGTTTGATCTATTGGGAACAAAGAAAGGAAGACAGAGATTTAGAGAAGGTTCTGCTACTTTTGCTTCTGGGTGTTCATTGGAAACAGCCCTGGGAATTTTCCGTTTAAACTGCAGGAGGAAAAATAAGCAGCCAGAGAGTTAGCAGAAGATATAGGCAAGGGTAATTTTTTTCTTTTAATATGATATGCAAATTAATTAGAAGCAATTAACCTAGCAGTAGGACTGAAGACTTTAGGGCCTTGTTTTAATGTCAAGGTTTATGTGGAACTCTGAGGAGCTGTGGGTCCTTAGAACTGTATATCATAAACCTGAGGTTACTTCACTGGCAACAAAACACAATTAACTATAGACACAAATACAGTAATACTTCTCCTTTATATTTGTTGCTTATTTAAAATTTTTGCTTTTAAGCTATGGTATTCATGTATTTAATAAGACATACTCTATTTTACAAAAAATATTAAGTTCGTATTATGCATTTGGATTTTTTTTAAAAAAGGTAGCCAAAAAAGCAAAGGGGTTATCTCAAAAGATATTGCAGAAGCTGTGCATGTTTCTACACAGCACCAGCCAAAACTCAGTTAAAAAATTGGAGAAAAGCAAAACTCTCTACCCTGCATCGCAAATCAGCTGAGGTTTAGGAAATGTTAAATGAAATGTCTCCATCTGCTATATCAAGAAGAATAACAATACCTGTAATTGCCAACACCAATAATACCCTTGAAAAATAGTCTTTACATATCATCTCTATTTCTTTTCTATACAATTATCTTCTCAATGTGATCTGACTTTAAGTAGCTGCACTCTATTGAGATAAGTCAGATTACTAATCTCACAAACCCCCTGGAGATTTTTTGTCATCCTTCTTAGCTTCTCAGAGCAGCTGGAACATACCCACCTCTTGTCTTTTCTGTGGGGCCATAACCCTGTTATCTCTTTCCACTCCTTCTCAGATCTTTTAAGGTCCCATATTTCTCTGATCTATTGTGTTGTTTGGAATTGCATGCACATCACTCTTGTGTTTTGGAAGGTATGCAGTCCCTGAAAATTGTAGCTACACATTATAGGGTTCTGCTATATAGGAAAAGAACATCAGCTTTAGTATCAAATAGACTTTACTAGGGTTTCAGAGGAATTATTGTCCACATGAATACTAGATTCATCCGAGAGTTTAATTATAATTCAGAGTAGATAAGTGAGTCAGGAAGTTAAGCTCCTATGAGGAACTAGGAGCCTGGCCTGAATAACTGAGTAAAGGAAAGGCATTATGAGGCTGAGAGAAAAAAAAACAAATAAACAAAATGGCCTGATGTTTTCATGTGTTTTTGAATTGATTAGTAAAAGGTATACATGGAATTCACTGTTCACATATTTCAAATAGACTTTTGTCATTAAACTGTTTTGATTTAAAGATGGTTTATGTACCCATATATTTTTGATACTTGATTGCTTTAACTCTAGAATTTATATCCCTAGAATTATATGCATATTTTAAGGTAGAAGCATTTTTATTTAATGTTGTTGGGATACAAATCATAGGTTAATAAAAAAAAAGTTAAAGCAGGATATCAAAAATTCTGTAAAGGAATAAATAAATAACTTAAATATTGTATTTTATCTTAAGATGTGTAGATGCATAGCCCATTCACTAATCTTATGATATAGACTCAAGAACTTTTCTTTAAACATCTAATAATTGTAATTATTTCATTACGTCTTCTTTGTACATAATTCATGATACATAGTTTCTTATCATTCCAAGTTGAAAAAACTTGAGTAAAAATTAGAGACACCAGTTAAGCAATCTTAGTTTGAAAACTCTTAATTTGTCTATTGTTAATTCTATTACTTTTCTATTATTTTCTACTTTTAATTATTTTATATTACTGGCTTCCTATTTTTAAAGATATCTTGTCCACACCTAATTCAGGCAAATTTTTAGTAACTCATCCTTAAGTTTTCTCTAAGCATTCAAATTGGTTTTTGTACAAAAAAAGTTCATTGTTTATTTATTGACATTTCATCAAGTTACATATATACACACTAAAAGTATCCCAATAAGCCTAAGAAGTTTGTACAAAATACAATTGATTCTAAATAAGCATGAATATGAACTGCTCGGAACAAAATTATTCAGACAATATATGTGGTAGTCTGCTAAACAAAATAGCTTATTGCACTATAGAAACAGTTCAGTATATTTTATCAAAGAAATGAAACGTATTTGTTAGTCCAGTTGGTTGATTAAATAGAGGATTGATGAAAAGCACCTTGTATTTTGTCTGATTATTTCCACAACTGAAATTGTTGGTTTCTACAATAATTACTAATATATAAATGTGTAATGAAGCAGTAGGTATTAAAAAGCAGTTGAATAGGCCTATTACTACTGCTTATTTCCAATTCTTCCCTGTATCATGAAAATGAAAAGGCTGGTCAAATGAACCATATCATTAAAATATTACATATTTACTTTATATTCAAATGCTCCCTTTTGTTTGACAAAAATCTAGGTGTAACTGTTGAGGAAAAGCCAGACACATTTGTATTGTCTCTTTCTAAGCTGCATATTATATTGATCCACTATTTAAGCTATTTAATAGTATGTATGGTATAACCTATGGTCTGGAAATTTGTTTTGCAAAGCTATATATATATATTATCATTTAATTGATCTGAAAATACACAAAAGTATTTTCCGCTTTTATAGGTGACTTACATATGTAAATATAAAAGGAGTTATGCTTTATTATATAATATTGATTTCTGATTATAGTTTTGTTAAAGGCTAACTTATAAGTAAGAGTTAATTTGCATAATATTGACTGTTTACATAAACATTTTTTAAATGTTTCCAGAAAGAAAAAAAAATTCAAATGTTTCAATCACATTCCCTACAAATATTTTACATTTGAAGTTTTCCTTCATTTTACTGGTAAAGCATCCAGCTAGAAAAATAAAAAGTAAAAAAAACAAAGCAAAACAAAACTTTACCATTCACAGTGATAGAATTGAGATTAGAATTCAGGTTACCTGATGCCTTTTAAGTTTGTATTACAGTAACAGAACATTTTTCTTTCTTTCATAGTACTTTCTATTTAACTAATATTGTCATTGCTGTGTCAAGTTATTTATCCAAAGGTATCCTCACTTCATGGATATTTGTTTATAAACTGTATTGATTTAAAACAGATACTACATTTTATACTAAAAATAGCATGCACAATCTTTAATATCTACTTTAATTACTGCATTTTCAGATTTATATTTAATTTGCTAATGAAATAGTGACAAGATTCATGTCAAGCATGCTACTTATACACTTGATTTCCTTTGAAAATTAAAACTCTGATCTAGAAAATAAGCACACTGTTCAGGGATACCATCTTGTTAGTTTAGTTGTTAGTTACCCGCTGTTCTTAATAAATCAGTCTGCAAACTACTGATCCATGTTACTGCATTTTTACCTCTCTATTTGTTGGAAACATGTGCCTACAAACCAAACATAACTCTATTTAGTTTGTCAAATTGAAGATATCCTATCTACTTCAGGTGTAAGTTATGTTTACAGATATTTAAAGCAAAATAAATATCAGTAAATGTAATATCAGTATTATGATTTTCAAATCATAATTCACAATGAATTCAAATATTTTTAATATCAGTAAATAGATGATAGTAATAGGTGATACAGTATTATGAAGTTTTATAATACAATAAAATTCCTTAAATATATTAAAAGGACTATAATAAATAGTAAGTTCTAAGCAATGAATTTTAGGAAAACCTTTTAGTATATTAATAATAGTCCTTTAATAATATATTAAAGGACTTGCCTAAAATTCATTGCTTAAACTATACTATTTATTATAGTTACAATGACAGAAACTTGCCTAAAATTCATTGCTTAAACTATACTATTTATTATAGTTACAATGACAGAAGCTTATTATAATCCGTATATTTTAAAATCATTTCAGTGGTTTTACATGAACCATTTGCTTTGTGTTTATCCTCAAACATTGCTGAGCACCTTAGGTAGTAACCTTAAGAAATCCTTGAATTCACAGATTAAATTAAAACTGTATTTATGAATACAATTAGTAAGTACCCATTTGGCCCCATTTTGTCCATTTCATTAAAATATATATAGAGAGATATTGTCTTTTCTATGTTTAATATATAACTTATTTAACATGTTCACAGAGCAAGCAAATCATGAGGCAATAAGAAAAATAAATAAATTATGCAAAACTTGGGGTTTTTTAAAAGGACTTTTTAAATTAATTCATTTATTTAAGATCTACTTCACTCTCCAAATGTATTTGACACTCTTAACAAAAACCAAAATAATACAGCAGGATGAAACTAAGCTATTGAGGAAATTAGTAAAGGATAATTAATAGGAGAATAAGATAAGGCCACCCAGTGGTGAGCTATAGCCAACAGGTAGCTTGAGAGAGCTGATTCTGTTCATTTCTTTGTAACTCCATGTTCAGTGATAGCAGGTTAGTAGCTTGGTTGATCATAAAATTAAACATGCCTCAAATAACAAATTACGGCTTTTTCTTTTCTTTTCTTTTCTTTATTTTGGAAGACAGGGCTTAGCAGTACATCACTGAAGCCGTTCTGTCTCTGAAAATATCTCCTAGAAGATATCCTGAATCAACTCCATTATATAGACAAAAGATTGCTGAATATGACAAAAATATGTGTCACAGATTAGCACCAAGATAAATTTAGCTTGAATACTTTTAAAGAAAAACAATTGATACTTTTAATAAGTATGCGTGGAACAATTAAATTATGTGATGTTCTGTTGTATCTACAAAAATAGTGAAAATATACAGCTATATAGTTGACAATATTGTTGGTAATCTGGAGTTATAAATAAGCTAATTAGGTATAAATGTATATCAAATACAGTGCTTTGGGCTTGCTTGGATTGTACTAACCTATATTATTTTGCAATAAATAAGTAACTGAATAAATTGTTTGTTGATTTCAGCCTTAGGTTGTGACAAAAAAATACAAAACAAAATATTAGTTTAGAGAAGACGTACCTTGCTATTTTAAGTTCTAAGTACATGAAAGTTATAAGTACATGAAAAAGCTGTTTCAGATGATTAAAGTCCAAATAAGAGGCAAGGCATGGGGAATAAAACAGCCTCATGTTTTTGTTTGTTTGTTTGTTTGTTTTTCAGACGGAGTCTCGCTCTGTCGCCCAGTGCAGTGGCGCGATCTCGGTTCACTGCCAGCTCCGCCTCCTGGGTTCACGCCATTCTCCTGCCTCAGCCTCCCGAGTAGCTGGGACTACAGGTGCCCACCACCACGCCTGGCTAATTTTTTTTGTATTTTTAGTAGAGACAGGGTTTCACCATGTTAGCCAAGATGGTCTGGATCTCCTGACCTCGTGATCCGCCCGCCTCGTGCTCCCGAAGTGCTGGGATTACAGGCGTGAGCCACCGCATCTGGCAAAAATAGCCTCATGTTTTAAAAAATTATCTGGTCTTTATCATATGTCATTCCTTCAGACCCTCCATTATGATGTCAATGAAGGTTATGGACATCACAGCATTAGTAGCTGAAGTTATTAATTAAGTTCACAAAACTTCAAGTCAATAGTTTTTATATCACATGTGGAATGTACATGATATATTAGTATTGGTATCTTTTAATGAAGGTGTATGTTCTACAGTATACAAATACATTACAGTTATATTTTATATTATTATATTGCTCCATATTATATACCATATTGGGTATGTAAATATGAATGCTTTATACAGTGATAAACAAATGGCAATGCATGCTCTGCTCAATTTTTTTTTTCTGAGAGGTGTGCACAATAAAAAAGTTTGGAAACCCTTATTCTTGCTCTTGTCTCAAGGTCAAAGACCCAAGAAAAAGAAAAAAAAAAAGAAAAAGAAAAAGAAAAAGAAAGGACAAAAAAGCGAGACAAATTTTTTGGTATATTGTGCTATAGATTAGTAGGTTAATTATTAATGATAAAATAGGTCTAAATTTGTACAGTATATTGTTCTGAGGACTTTAGAACTCTAACGTAGAGCACAAAGAGAAAAAGTGTTTTTGAATATTAGGTGGAGGCTTCATCTGTAGTTTGTTATGGAGTATGAAGAGAAGAGAGGGTGAGGTATGGAAGTAGAGAACTTCAGTTAAAAAAAAAAGAAAGAGAAGAAAACAAATGATGAGAATGATTAGATCGACTACCTCTAAATGATGAATAATTCTAAAGATTTGTTTCACCAATCAGTAAGCGAAAATTTTAGTTAGCATAAGAGAATTCTTTTCAGTGGCTTTTAATTTCTGCCTTTTAAATTAACCGTGTCTCAGATTCCAGCTCTCAATACATCAGAGAAAAATATACAGTATACCTCATTTGGGCTAGTATTCCTGCTATAAATCTGAAAAAACAAGCTTCTCAAATATCAATCATGCATATCATAAAGGGGGATAAATCAGAATCTGGTCTCATTTATGACTCTAATTTACAAAGCAAATTTATAGTATAAGAAAAAGATCTGTTAGCAAAAGTTCTCTAACATCATGGACTATCTCTAGAGAAAGTAGAGCTAGAAAAAAAACAGATATCATTGGTTAAAATTCTCAAATAGGATGGGACTAAGAAAATATTGCTTTGTAAGTCTGATATGCTATTCCATAATACATTAGATCAGGAGTAGGGTGGGAATGATGCCATTTTGTTTATTTCTAAAGTAAGAAAACAGCCTAATTTGGATTAAGTAATATTAAGACCTAAAACCTGAAGAATCATTTTTAGAGCCTCCTGGTAATTCAAGATTGATATTTGCTCCCTTTTGAAATGACAAGTAAAGAAAAAGAGAATTCCAATATTTTTTGTCTTCTTTTTCTCTGAAAATTTCCTTGGGAAAACAAGGGCTATGGAAAATGGTGAAATGGAAATTTTAAATTCCCTTTTATACTTACATTCTACTAAGATCCAGACTTCCTCTTTTCTTTGTAAATTGTCCAGGCTCAGTTCTTTATAGCAATGTGAGAATGGACTAATACAGTACATACTACAGTGCAAGAATCGAAGTTAGTGTAAGCAAAAAAATTACTGATTCCATTACAAACTTCTTACACATATGAAATGTCTTCAGACTATTCATAATTATCAATCCTACTGAGAGCAGACTAGTACGGAATGGACTGAAATTGCAGCATAGATACTTAGGATCCATTCATGAATGTCTCAGTCCTTAACCTTTGTGAAGTTCTAAAATTTATATAGTGTAAAGCTTGAAATATTAGGTTGATGCAAAAATTATTACAGTTTTGCCATTGAATGCAATAGCAAAAACTGCAATAACTTTTGTACCAAATTAATATGTCAAGTATGCCTTAATTGAATGCATTCTTAGCACAGGTTCAGACAAATTGGACACTAAAATATTTATAAGTTGACGGAAAATTTTACAGCAGAAAGTAACACTCAAAAATAGTGACTTATTTTGTTTTTTCCAATATATTAAAAATACTTCTCATATGTTTCTTATTTCTTATAAGTTCAGCACCAAGAAAAGAGTGCTAGCAGTGGTTAATGCATGGTGTGCTTAGGGTATGAATGAGTTAATATCGCTCTTTAACTTGAAGATAATAAATGGTCTGAGCAACTCTCCCATAGCATTATCCTAAAATCACCAGGGTAACATTCTGCTTCAGTGGTTTAAATGTGCCCTGGTGGTTTAAAACATAATTGCACTGCTCTGGACACCTAATTGACTACAAGGGACTGACTTAGGTACTTTGAATAAAATTTCATTACTTTAATTATTGTTCAGTGAGGTGTTCCAATGTTTTAAAACAAACTGTTCATGTGAAATTTTGTTTCTGTGGAAAAATGCTGTATAAAATGAGTTCTGTATAAAATACCAACTTTTGAGTGAAGTTAATAATTTTATGTGCATTTTTAGTATAATAATCTTTAGTCATAAAGCATATTTAGTGAATACTACTGTGAATTCTCGATGACAAACAGCCAAATGTCAAAAAGCAAAATATTTGGACAGTTGAAAATAAGGAAAATAGTAACAGCTAAAATGTACTGGGACCATAATGAGCTTTTCATCATGTAACCTTATATTCCAATGAGATGGACATTAATATGCTCATTTTAGAGACTCCTGCACAAGAGAAATGCTGCTGTGATTGGTCAGATCCAGAGCCATTTATTGGAACATTTCTCTATGATGGGCAGAGTAACTATGATTTAAAGTCTCCAAACCAGTTTTCATATCTTTCCTATCTATTCTTTTGTGGTAAACACACCTAGCCCTTAGGACTGTGCCAACAATCATCTTTGTGTACCCGGTTAGAAATGTCAACTGGCAACCTTCTCCACAACAGCAATTTTACACTATGGAAGTACAAATTAAGAGGTCCTATTAGATGACCAGAACTAAGCCTTCTGTACCAGAAAAGCTCCCTATTATACCTAAAAGCAACCTGGTCTTTCTCAATTGTTAATAAATAGCATAATTTATTTTCTATTTGACTGTTGATGTTCTTGCTATTTTTTCTTCTATTTGTGTTGATGTTCTTGCTATTTTTTTCTTTTATTTCACTGTTGATGTTCTTGTTATTTTTCTTCTATTTGACTGTTGATGCTCTTGCTGGTTTTATGGCTGGGAAATGAAAAAATTCTAGCAAGACAAATTCATCTGCAAATCTTAACAGCTATGATGTGAGTCTCACTATTTAATTCTGTATAAGGATAAACAGGTAAGGAAACAGTTACTAGGGAGTTAAGCAACTTAACCAAGGTTTCAAGTGAACATAAACAAACCAAAAAAAAGGAGGATTAGAGAAGACGAACGATTTTCTGATATATATGAACTTCTTACCTCCCTGCCAAAAACAACCACACAAATGTTATTAAGTTCCCTAATTTGCTTCAAAGTGGGCTTTAATTTTGTACTATAGAATAGGCTATTTTAAACTTGGCACACACAACGCTGCCTAGTAGATTAGACTATAAATATATGCCCACTCCATTCTATAGAAATCCTTGTACAGTGAAGGAAACAAACACAGCAGAACACAGCAAATTTCTGGGTTCCACTGTCTGCAAGTTTGGAACAACATGTCTTCTCTTTCAGTGCCCACTAAATTCTGGTGCTATCTGTCTGATTAGTGTGATAGTTATATAGTAATATGGGATTATAACTAAAAATACCCTATTTATTTTAAATTCCATCAATGTAAACTTGGATAGATAATTTAAAGTAATTTAAACACTTTTTAATTGTTAGAATTCTGTTTGAATTCAGTGAACAAAAATCTGACTTGCAGTGGCCCTAATGAATAGATATTTATTGTTCTTATATAGCAAGATGTCCAGAGGTGGGCAGTAATGGGATGGTATAATTGCTCAAAGTGCCTTAGAGGAAAGATTTCATGAGTACTTCTTACTTTCCAATACTCCTTCCCTTCCAGGGCACATTGAAAACTGAAATTTCTCGCCCTCTTGCAGTTAGGCAGGTTCATGTAACTAGTTCAAGACAACAGACTACGGGTAGAAGACATGCCACTTTCAAGTTAAGGCAGTGAAAAGCCCCTTTATGACGGTCTTGCTGTATCCACCTGCTTCCCTTAGAAGCCATGTTCTGTAACTGCACAGACAAAATAACAACAGTCTAGGTGCCTGGGTCACTACTTAAAAGGCAGTTGCCCAAGAGAGGAGCCAACACTGCAACTCACTTTGTCTGACTGAGAAACACACCTTTGTTTACTAAGCCACTGAGATGCTAGAGTTAATTTGTTTCACTCCATTCCCTAGACCCTGACTAACTGATGCATGATGATGGCTTTCATTATCACTCTTGCAGTAAGATAATTGTTACACTTCTAGCCACTTTTAGCACTTTTTAGGCAGAAAGGTAGGGGAGAAGGTGGAGGAGAAATAGCCAAAGGAATTTCTACCACGTATGCTTTTTAAAAATTTATCTCCAAGAGGGCAAAATCAGTGACTTGTACATAAATTCCACAGGCCATAACTCTTTCATATGGTCATTGTTGCTGCATGGGAGTGTTTAAAGGTAAATATATTTAACTGAATACTATTCCACCTCTAAAATATTATCATTTGTTAGTAAAAAGGATGAGAAAATTGGTGGCATTAAGTAGTACATCAATAGTGTCTGCCATAATCCTGGTAGGATTTTTCTCACATAGTCACTGCTTTTGTGTGGGGGGAGTGGGTGAAAATACTTAAGATCTATCATCTTAGCAAATTGTAGTGAATATACAATACAGTATTGTTAGTCATCATTACCATGCTGAACATTAGATTTCCAGAACATATTCATCTTGCATAAACGAAACTTTGTACTCTTTGACCAACAACTCCCAATTTTTTCCACCTCTGAACCCTGGCAACCACCATTCTACCCTGTACTTCTATGAGTTCAACTAGTTTCGATTCCAAATATAAGTGAGACCATGCTGTATTTGTCTTTCTGTGTCTAGCTTATTTCACTTAGCATAATGTACTCCAGATTCACCCATGAATAATGATGCAATGAACAAGGGAGTATAGGTATCTCTTTAACATTTCATTTTATTTCCTGTGGATATACACTCAGATGTGAGATTGCTGGATCATAGAGTAATTCTACTTACAATTTTTTGAGGAACCTCCATACTATTTACCATAAAGAGCATACCAATTTACATTTCCACCAACACTTACAAGAATGCCCCTTTTGTCCACATCCTGGCCAATACTAATCTTTTGTCCTTTATCTAATAGCCATTCTAACAGATGTGAGGTCATATCTCATTGTGGTTTTGACTTGCATTTCCCTGGTTATTAGTGATGTCGAGTGCCTTTTCCTAAACTTCTTGATCATTGGTATGTCCTCACTTGGGAAATATCTGTTCAAGCGTTTTGCCCATTTAAAAAAAAATCAGTTATTTGTTTTTGTTTTAGTTTTGCTACTGAGTTTTGAAAGTTTCTTATATATTTTGGATAGTAACCCTTTGCCAGACATACGGCTTGAAATATTTCTCCTCGTTCTGCAGCAGGGAGTTTCATTTTATTGATTATTTTCTTTGAGATGCAGAAACTTTAGTTTGGTATAGTCCCAATTGTTTATTTTTGCCTGTGCTTTCAGTGTCATAGCCAAAAAATCATTGCACATATCGAAGTCAAGAAGCTCTCTATGTTTTCTTCTAGTAGTTTTATGGTTTCAGGTCTTAGAGGTAAGTCTTTAATACATTTTGAGTTGATATTTGCATATGGTGTGAGATAAGGATCCAATTTCATTCTTCTTCATGTAGATACATTTTTTTATATCACTTGTTGAAGAGATATTTCTTTCCCCATTGTGTTTTCTTGGCAACCTTGTCAAAGATCAGTTGAATGATGATTTGTAAATTGATTTTCTTGTCTATCTATTCTGTTCCATTGTCTGTTTTCATGCTAGTTATATTATTTTGATTACTGGATATTTGTAATATATTTTGCAATTAGAAAGCTTGATGCCTCCAGTTTTGTTCTTCTTGTTCAAATTGCTATCAAACTAATTCTTTGAAGTGGAGTCTTTCACGGATCCATATCAATTTTATGAATTTTTTTCTATGTCTGTAATAAAATTTGTTAGATTTTAATAGGGTTTGAATTGAATCTTTAGATCACTTTGGGTATTACGGGCATTTAAAAAATATTTGCTGTTTCAATTCATGAACTCAGGAGATCTTTTCATTTATCTGTGTCTTCTTTAATGTCCTTCATAAACATAATTTTAGTGTACAAATATTTAACCTCCTTGGTTAAGTTTATTCTTAAATATTTTATTATTTTATTGCTATTGTAAAGGAGATTTTTAAAAATTTCCTTATCATATGGTTTGTTGTTTCTGTATAAAAATGTAACTAATTTTTGCATGTTGATTTTGTATTCTGCAACTTTACTGAATTTGTTTTTTCATTCTAACAGATAATTTTGGTGAGAACTTAGGGTTTTCTATGTATATAATCATATCATCTAAAGCATTAATTTTACTTCTTCTTATTTAGATGTTTTCTTTTTTTTCCTTATCTAATTGTTCTGTCAAGGACTTCCAGTACTTTGTGGGACAGAAGTAGTGCTAGTGGGCATCCTTGTATAAGATCTTAGAGGAAAAATTCACTGTGTTTTTTTCATTTCCCCCATTGATTATGATGTTAGCTGTGGGTCTTTCATATATGGTCTTTATTTTGTTGAGGTAAATTTCTTCTATATCTGTTTTGTTTAGATATTTTAAATTATGAATGGATGCCCACTAATTTTCTTTGATCTCATCTACTATTACAGCATCAATTATAATTTCCAACAGTTATTCTCAGTCTCGCTTGAATTCTAAATATCTTCTACCAACAATTTCCCTTTTGGTAATATTTCAGAAAGTGTGTACTCAAATAATCATTTTTTATATCCAATTCCACCTTTTCCTATACTCTTCATTTCATTTAAAATCAGGAAATTTCAAGACATGCCCAGTTTCTCCATGTTCTTTATCCTGTCTTACTTCTAGCTGATGAGCAAATTTCAAAGGCTTTTCAGTAAATCAAATTTAAATCATTCTGTTGGTCTTTAACCTGGGTACAACTTAATTGATTCTTGTTCTTATCAGCACCCACAAACACTAAATTTTCAAGCTTCTGTGCGGGCATTCTTGCACACATTCACTCCAACCTTACTCAACAATAACAATGATTCCTATAACTCTAAGTCTGACTTTGTTACTGATCTATTTCAAATCATTATTCATACCCCCAAGGAAAAAAACCTTCAGAAAAAAAAATGCATTACTAAAATATATCAAATTCATTATAATCAGGAAATCTCTCCCGAATTTTCCTTTTTATGAACCAAAGAACATGCACATTTATCCATATGAAATTTCTTTGCAATACTCTATGAGATACTATTTGAGATTCAACAAACTATTTCATCTTTTAGAGATTTTACAATTTATTTTTTCTATTGGGAGACACTTTTTCATGGAGCTGACTCATTTCTGCACACCTGGTAAGTCAATACACTGACTTTTTTTTTCAGACTATCTTTTTAAGGATTTTTTAAAATTACAAACAGTTTTGAAATATGGAGTTCGTAAATTCTTTGATAAAAAGAGTAGGTTTCCTTATATCCTTGGGGAAGAGAGACAGTGATTCAGTCTAGAGGGATGAACAAGTAATTCTTACTGCTCACTGGAACTCATGGTTTCCTATAAGGCAACCCCCTGCACATGTAGGTGTAACCTGGTCCTCTTCATAACACCCTGTGGAAAATGGGATAAGAGAATGTAATAAAAACTTGAAGCTCATCCAGCTTGCTGTGCCATGATTAGTAAAATCCTGTGTTTCTGACTACAATGTGTCTCATGCTTTCTGCTGAATATTTGAAAATGTAGCAGCATAACTTGTTAGTGGATAAGTAGGATACAAAAGTGACCTCTCACAATTCTTTTTTTTTTTCAGTAAAAATATAGAAAATTTTAATGACAATAGTTTAACATAATGGGCATATATAGGACCTTTCACAATTCTTGACAGCATTCGCCTTCGGAAATGTTGCCTAATTTTAGTCCCTATGTTCCCCAGTCTTGTCATCCTAATTAATTACAGGCTTTGCTCTAAAATTTAGCTGAAATATATGTCCTCTTCGAAGACTGTCTTAAATCCTTGAACCAGTCTTGTCCTCCTATACTGATCCAAGTATATTGCGTACATGTCTCTCAGAATCTCTCATGAAATTTCTAGTTTACACTTAACCTTTCTGCCAAATTGTGACTTTATTGCTAAATATTATCCTTGTTTTTGACAGTAGCTTCTATGTAGCAAGCACTAGATGACTCTTTAAGAAATTATTTGTAGAATATTATCTTAAATGTGCAGTCTCCAAAATAAGACTTAAAGCACACACAGACACACACACACACACACACACACACACACACACACACACGCCATCTTGCTTTCTGTTGATCTGTCATCACATATCTCTTTCCTACATGAACCAAACTTCATTCTCACTGTTTCTCTAAAATTGTAATGCATTATTAATTCCATCTTAAGCAAGTTGCCTGTAATTATAATTGTCTTTCTAAAAAAGAAAATGCAACAGCTGCACCTACTCTGAAAATGGATCCTTGGAGAATGTAATTAAGTTATTTCAATTTGGAAACTGAATATTATCAAGAGCTATGGGATGTATAACCTTAAGACAGACCTTTCTACCAGGTTTTTAAATAGTATGTCATTTGCAGAAACCTAGATAACTAGAAAATTAGAATGTAAATTTTTTGCATACTCCAATCAGAGGCTTAGTCAATGGAATTATGTATGATATAATCTTACATGCTATAGTTAGTTAGAATATTTGCTAGACCACAGAGCAAAGAAGGCTAGAGCCATGTGTTTACTACCTTTGTGACACTCTTTATAGCTTTATTTACTTTGTTTTATGACCATGAAGTTTCCCTATAACCCACAACAGATATTGCACAACTGTGTTTGTTAAGTCACATACTTAATCTCAAAAGAAACCCATTATACATTTGTAACCTCTCCAGTAAGGTTAATTTCAAGGGCATAAACTGTTTTCTACAGTTTATGGCTTCATACATAAAAACAGAATTATTTTATAATGGAAAACTATCTTCCAGGAGAATAAAAACTAAACATTGTGTCGTATCCAGACAATTCAAAAAGTATGTTAAATATTGCATTTAAACATTTAGTAAAACTTATTAATTATAATTTATGATAATTTTTTGTAGGCTTTTGATAAGGACCTACATTTTCATGGCTAAAATGATCAATATATGGCTAAATGGTTGGTGCTGTATTATGCACTGTTTCTAAGCAAAATGTAGCCCAAGTGAATTTTATTTAATTGACATACCACTTAATGTTAATAACACTTGGGTAATACTGAAGATATTGCTAATAAAAATAGAAATCTCATATTAAAAACATATTTTAATAATCATATAGAACAATTGCTATTGACATCATGAATCCCATATTGCCAATAATACAATTTTCTCTGTATAAGTCTTTTCAAAGAAAGGATCTTATTACCACAGAAGAAATCATTTATTTGGGGGGAAAGCATTAATCATATTAAAAGTCTGCTAATCTTAGTCAAATTCTCTCCTCTTATAATTTATAACTATTGGCCTTAATTTTTTCATCTATTCAAACAAGCTAAGTATGATCCTTCTTACATTACCTATACTTTCAACATCTGAAAAGATCTCATATAACCATCCTAAATGTTAAACTTTTGATGCTGAAGATCACTATGAAATAGCTTCAATATCTATATATGCAGTCAGAATTGTCAGGCTTAATGAGGCCTTGGCTAATTCATTTCTCATCAACATAGAAACACAGGATTGCATATTTGAAAGAGTCTTATTGAAGATTAAGGGTGATGAAATATGCCTGTATTATTCAGGGTGACTATTCTGTCTCAACCTATTTAAATGTTATCCAATATTATTAGAACAGTTCAGACTGATAAATGTTGATATTGACCCTTATAGGAAAGCAAATAATAGATGAAAAGAAATTTGTAAAGTATGCTACTGTTATAAATAATAATATACTTAAAGAATGCACAAGTGATATCCTGCAAAGATAAAAATATTCTATTGGCAACATAAAAGCTGAATATGCTTGTAAATTATTCTACTTAGTCAAAGATAATTTAATAGACTAGGTGATTTAAAAAATTCAATCAAGCAGTCACAATTTCTCTCGTATCTTCAACTATTGTATTCCTACTGAGTAGTTTCACTAAAAGTTATCTTTGAAATGGAATTTAAGGAAAACAAGACACAACAAAAGGTATTAGTTTATGAAATGAACTGTAAATTCATGGAACTTTTTATTTGTGATATGGAAATAAGAGCATCGGAATAAAAACTGGTCCAATTAGAATTCAGGATACTCTAATGGATACTAGATAGATAGCAAAGTATCTACACAGATATATAGATTAAGAATTTGCATAGACACAATTATCCTTTTGAAGTTGATAGCTTGTCATTACACTTATTCATAATACATCTTTTGCTGCCACTGTCAAGGGCAAATTTGTGAACTGATCATAACATTGGCCTAATCCCTTATAATTTATATTCTGAATGAACTTAAATAATAAATTAAAGAAAGAGGGTAATGCCATAATACCCAGAACAGCAACATTAAAAAGTCCTTCAGTTAGAGGCAGTTTACAATCATAAAATATAAACTTTTATTTGATTAAATCTATAGTAGCACAAGAAAAATGTGATTAATGTAAAACCCAGAAATATTAAATCTCTTAATTAAGATTACCCAGTAATTTAGACATAGAGCTATCACATTATACATATTAGAATGCTTTTTCTTCATAAAAACATGACATTTTTAATATAACCTTTTTATAAATAAAAGTAAAGCAAATTTTAGCTCATTAAAGCATATCCTGAGGTACAAGGGTAAAATGGATTCCAAATAAAAGGATGGCAAAAGAACTATAAAACTATGGTTACAATAATGTAGGCAATATTTTATTGTATGGTAAAGTCAAGGCAAACAATTTATAACTATAATGTCACTGGAAGCACAAATATACTAAACTTTTAAAAATTCAAGTAATAATTCATCATATTATTTATCACAAGATGGTTTGAAAACACTGTTATACTATTCCTGAAGTGACATTATAGAGACGGAGAAGGTTGCCAGGTATTAGGGAAACAAAAGGAAGAGAAGTGGCTGTGGCTATAGAAGGGTAATATGAGGGATCATTGTGATGGACTTGTTCTGTTTTGAGCATGGTGGTGGTTACAAGTCCACAAGTGTGATAAAATTACACAGAATTAAATATATGTACACACACACGAGTGCATATAAAACTGGTGAAGTCTGAATAATTTTGATGGATTCTATAAATTTCCTGACTGTGATATCATACTATAGTTATTCAAAAAGTTACTATTAGGAAAACTGTCAGGAAAGGCTTACCGGATCTCTGGATAATTTCTTCCAACTAAATGTAATCTTAAATTACCTCAAAATAAAAGATAAAATGTAAAAACACTCTAAAAAGTTACTAAAAGCAAAAAAAAATACAATTAAAGTTTAAAAACAGTTATAATAAAACCATTATGCTAGCAAATTTATATAAAAAGCTCTAAGAATGTCAGTGGCTCACGCCTGTAATCCCAGCACTTTGGGAGGCCGAAACGGGTGGATCACCTGAAGTTAGGAGTTCCAGACAAGCCTGATCAACATGGTGAAACCCCATCTCTACTAAAAATACAAAGATTAGCCGGGTGTGGTGGCATGCACCTGTAATCCCAGCTACTAGCAGGGGCTGAGACAGGAGAATCGCTTGAACCTGGGAGGCAGAGGTTGCAGTGAGCCGAGATCGCACCACTGGACTCCAGCCTGGGTGACAGAGCAAGACTCTTGTCTCAAAACAAAAACAAAAACAAAACTCTAAGATACACTTCCAATTGAAGGAAGCTAACATTCAAGGTTTAAAATAGGAGCATAATTGATCTCAAAATTATATGGCTTTTTAAGGAAGAGGATTATTTCTAATGAAACAGTATGAAAATGAAACATTAATTGATTTATACAGCATGTTTAAGGAAAATAAGTAGATTGCTTTGATCCCAGTCAAGTGATCTTATAGCATAGGAAAATTAAATCAAATTAAATTTTAGAAATTAAATGTAAACAAAAGCATGAAAAGACATTTCTTTACTTATCAATAATAACTCAATGAGTTAAAAACTATCTATTCACATGAGTATACCCAGGGCAAGGGAAGAACATCCTGGCAAAATCAGGCTGAACAACAAATTATATTCAATGCTGGCATAAGATGCCATTTACAGTCACACAGGCTGTGTACTGTACAACACTCAGGAATGTCATTTATGCAGACTATCATATTATTGGACACTCCTGAAATTGTACATTGTGTCACCTGCACAGCTGTACTGAGTGGTTCTGGGGAATAGGAGATATGCTATTTATTTATTTATTATTTAATTTTGCTTATGCTACTGAGATCCCGTTAAGACAAATTAGAGATCAAACAGAAAGATTAAATGTTTTCTTATGGCATAAAAAATGATGAACACCCAATGTCATGTATGCCACTTCCATTGGGAAAATAACTTCAATTTAGTAAATTAAACATGAAACATGTTCTATGCTCTAAAATACTGTTACATTAAAGGAAATTAGAAGCTGATCAAATGAAAGCTCAGACTACCTCTCAATAAAATACATGAGCATAAAATTTCAATTGTATCATGACTTTATTTGGACTTATCTTAGTCATTTTGCTCTTACATAAATTTGGGGGGTTTAATAGGGTCACATCTTCTGATTAATTTTTGAACACCCACATGAGCTTTTAATGAAGGTAGAAATCTTCAGTATAAAGTCCATTTATTTTCCTCCTTGAGGAAAATTAGTTTGAAAATATTGTCAGTTACCTAAAGGAACTGCATCATTTTCATATTCTATTCACAGAGTAATAGCTGCACAGAGTCCTCCTAAGAATCCCATCTGCATGTAAATGCCACAGAAAGCAGTCCTCACAAAATACCTTCAAAGCTAGACAATTACATTTAGAGAACGCAGCCAGGGCTCCTGGAGCAAAGTATACTGGGAAGGTTAGAGTCCTAGTTAATATGTACCTGATAATTTATGAAACATTCAAGATTATTGAAGCAACACCTGTTTAAAAAAAAGATGTTTGCTTCACAGACAGAATATGTTTTCTCTTTGAGCAAAGATTATTATTATAAGATTTAAGCAACCCTGACCCAGAAAAAATATATTTGAATACATTCTTTTGCCATTCACCTTTTAAAGAGTAATTATTATCTCTAATTATGCTAACTTACTCTTCTAAATAAAATAGTAAAATCGAGCAGATGATTGAGATAGTATAATCAATTTGGGATTTCTCAGAATAAATGTCATTGTTCAATACATAATGGTAGAAAAATGTAGATGGAAAATACATTCCTAGCAAATTCTAAGATTGGCAAATTAAAGATTCTTATCTTAATACAAAATCTACATTAATACTTCTACCAAAGATATTCTTATTTCCCAAATGAACTTGCTGGCAATAGTGAGACAATGACTGGAACAATTTTCCCTAGTATCACACTTTGATTTTTTTTTCAACTCAGCTTCGTTACATTTTATCTTCTTAAGTAAAGAGAATATTATATATAGCTGCTACCAAAATTTAACAAAGACTGCATCTGAGGTTGCATCATGAGTTTCAGGGATTTGGTGACCTTATTAGAGAAAAATGAAGACTTTTTGAGTGCTAGGACTGAAACCTCAGTCTTCTTGTAGAAACTTAGATGAGGACAAATCATGTAGACATGATATAGATAAGGAAAGGCACACTAGAAGAACAAAACCTAAATCTTTGACTGTTGAAGTTAAAATTCAGAAATGTTTTTTTCGTTTGATGCTATATTTTTGGAGTTGAGAAGTCACAGAAACCAGTGCTTCTGTGTTCAGTTATAATATTCTGACTTCTTGATTACTTGAAATAAGACATTCCTGTTTAAGTGCACTGTTGCAATAAAATATGCAAAGTCATATAAGCAAGATGTTAAAGTCATTTTCAACTTATAATACATAGCCTTGGTATTTTTAAATGTTTGTTTGTTTGTTTGTTTTTCTCTCCACATTTCTCCACTTCTAAGTTGAGATGCTCTTTTTCTGAACTTGCATGGCACCTTCTGCCTCAGTTTTTGGAATTTTCACTCATCTCTCTCTTAGGGGAAGGACAGAGGATTGTTTGTTTGTTTGTTTGTTTGTTTTTATTTAGCCGTTAACATGTTCTCTGGAACATATACTGAGTGATGTTTGATGAGTAGATGGTTTTCAGCACTTCTTAAATAAAACAAAACACTTTGTCAATCCACTCAACTATACACATGGGAAGACTGAACTAAAATCCCATGACAGGTAAGTAATTAAATTATTTTACATCTCTCTTTCTTAATTGAGTAATGTCCATAAAAACAATTTTTATGCTTTTCACTACTTGAAAGTGGCATTAATATAAACTACACCTTGTGGATGTAACTACTGAAGCTATGAATTCAATAATTATTTCAATTTATAAATATCCATTATGAGCCTACCACAGACGAAGCACTATGCTAGGCACAGAAAATTTACATATAATGAATAATTGTATTTGCCTTTGAGGAATTATCTATCTAACAGAAGAGATAGACAAAAATATCTCCCTAATGCAATATGATGAGTACAATAATAGAGATGTGTGCAAAATATAATGGAAACCCAAATAAGGAAGTCATTCATTTTTCAGGCACAATAAGACTTTCTACTACTATGAATATTTTCATTACAAAAAGCACAGAGTCAGTGAAAAGTTACGTTTGTTCATGAAGTTTACAGAAGGCTTATTTCCCTAGGTGTAGTTTCTAACCAGAGAAACCAAATTTGACTGAAATAAATAATGCAGACCATATGAATGTATTTCCTTCAGCTCTACTTAAGTAAGATTCAACACAATAAAAACTCACGATATTTTTACATTCTCGATATCAGCTATTTTCATGTATGCCATTATTCCTGTTATTTTGAAGCAATGAAAGACAAAATGAGTAAAAACTGCTATATCTTCTAGTTCTCTGTTAGATAGAATTGGAAATTTAAATTTTATTTCTCCCAAATCATCTTCCATATCTAATATGAAAACATAGTAACAACATCATATTTTAATTTTATATTGTTCTTCTTTGAATACTTGGAAAAATAATGTACAGGATATTAAAAAGTTTAGCTATTACCTTAAATGTACTGTGAAAATGTAAGAAATTACTGCAAATTTTATTAATTAGGCTCCTAAAGATGCCATAACAAAATATCACAAATTGGGTGGCTTTAAATAATAGAATTTTATTTTTTCATGTTTCCGGATACCATAATCTCAAAATCAAGGTTTCTACAGATCCATGTTCACTGTGAAGGCTCTGTAGAATAAACTTTCTTGGCTCTTCCTAGCTTCTGGTGGTAGTTGACAAATTCTCAGTGTTCCTTGGCTTGGAGGTGTGTCATTTCAATCTCTACCAGAATCATCATATGGTTTTCACCCCTGTGTCTTTGTTGGGACTCCCCCACTGCTGGAAAAAGGTAAGCAGAAGATCTCCAGCAGTCCACATTCCCACAATATGCACCTGCAGTACTAGCTAGAGGAAAGTCCCCTCAGCACCCCGATACCCTGAGTATAGGGAGTTACCTGGAGTCTCTTGTGACTGCGTTGTTCCAGAGAGTTCACGCTGGGTCTCTCCCGCCTTCTAGGACCCAAGCTGCTACAGCATGGTATCATTTTGAGAGCAGAGCCACCATCACACTACATCTTGCCCTGGGGCTTGATACTCCCCGCATCTCAAAAATCCCTGGGACTCTGCAGATTTCTCCCCAAAGCAATCCAAATGGTTGCAGCAACATGTCACAAGCTTGACCCAGCAGTATAGCTGTAACCTAGCACCTGAGACCACAGGTGCTATACCTCTAGGAAATTAGGCAGCTGAGCACAACAGGGTGGCTCGCCTCCAGATAATATGAGGCAAAGCAAAAACTCCCCAGATCCTGAGAGCCACATACCCGGACCTGCAGCTGCCAGCAAGAACATCAATTCCTTTAGCAGGGAAGCCACTATGTATCCATGCATGCCCTCTGGAGGTCTGAGAACTGGCCCACCTGGACAATCACTCCCACCCTGACCATCACTATGTGCCACTCACCATCCCAAGGACTAGCCTGCTGGGGCCCACTGCAAGCACCACTGATGCCCTTGTGTTCTGCCAGGGGCCCAAGGACTGCTCTACCTAGGACCTGTTGCTACTGCATGCCAAACCCACCCTCTTCAGCAATGGGGCAGCTGTGCCTTTGCATGCTACCCAGGAGTGTGAGGATAGACCCACCTGGGGCCCATCACCCCCACTGCTGGTCCTGTGCATACCCCTGATCAGCTTGTCCACTGTCCCTGTTCCCAGCAAAGCTGCATCCAGTCTCCACAAATAAATGCATTCTAACCTACTCAGGAACTCACAGATATCACTGAAATTGATTACAGCTAAGTAAATCATACAAAGATTATACAACTGTGCCCAATCAGAACCAAAACCAAAGCACTCTGTCCAACAGATACTATAGATAAATCTACAGAAAAAAAACCTTGCCCTATAAATCTACTCCATAAAATTGGAAGAAGTGTGTACACCAGGTACACAGATATCAATATAGGGTCATAAGAAACATGAGAAAAACAAAAAAGGAAATTTGACACCTCCAAAGAAAAGGAAATCTATAAAATTCATGAAAAGGAAATCAAAATAATAATTTTAAGGAAACTCAGTGAGAAGCAAGAAAACACAAACAATTTTTAAAAATCAGGAAAACAATTCTTAATCTGAATGAGAAATTCAACAGAGATATCATGTAAAGGAACAAAACAGATATCCTATAATTGAGAAATACAATGAATAAAATTAAAAAATACAATTGCATGTCAACAATAGATTAGGTCAAGCAGAAGAAAAAATTTCTGAACTTAAAGACAAGTCTTTTGAAATAACACACTCAGACAAAAAAAAAAATACAAGAAAATGAATAAAGCCTACATGATATATGAGACAGTATTAAGCAAACAAATATTCACCTTTTGGGAGTTCTAGAAGAAGATACGGGAGAAGGCACAGAAAATCTATTTAATGAAATAATAGCTGAAAACGTCCCATGTCTTAGGAGAGAACTAGACATCCAGATCTAGGAAGCAGATAGATCCCCAAACTGATTAAAGTGATAGATTTTGGCAGTTTGAATACAATGTGCCTTGAAGAGGACCACAGAAATGAAATATTTCTCTTCAAGGCACACTATATTGAAACTGCCAAAATCAAAGACAAAGAGAGAATTCTAAAACAGCAAGAGAAAAATGTCAAGTCACATATAAGGGAATGCTCATTAGACTAACAGCAGATTTCTCAGCAGGAACCTTATAAGCCGGGAGAGAATGAGATGATATATTCCAAGTGCTGAAAATAATAATAAAAAAGCTATAAGAAAACTACCTAGCAAAGCTAGGTAGCTTAAGTTCTTAAGCTATGCTTAAGAAATGAAGAAGAAATATGGTCTTTCCCAAGCAAGCAGAAACTCAGGAAATTCATCACCCCTATAATGGCCTTACAATAAATGTGTAAGGGAGTCTTATATCTGGAAGTAAAGTACAATATCTACCATCATGAAAACAAACAAAAGTATACAACTCACTGGTATAAAAGATATACAAATGAGAAAAAATATAAATAGTAAGAGAGGAAGAAACAAATAATATACAAAACAATAAGAAAACAACAAAATAACAAGAATAGATCTCACCTATCTAAAACTTTGGATGTAAACAATTTAAAATTTTCAACTGAAAGGTAGAGGGAGGATCACTTGAGCCCAGGAGTTCAAGGTCAGCCTGTGCAATGTGGTCAGACTCTGTCTCTATAAAACAATTAAAAATTAGCTGGGTGGCATGGTGGAATGTGCCTGTAGCCCCAGTTACTCAGAAGGCTGATACAGGAGAATCACTTGAGGCAAGAAGTTGAGGTGGCAGTGAGCTATGTTTGTGCCTTTGCCCTCCAGTCTGGACAACAGAGCAAGATCTTTCCTTGAAAAAAAATAATAATAAAGGAAAATTTTAAAAATAAAATGATATAGACTGGCTAAAGGAATAAAAAACAAGACACAAGTATATGTAGCCTAGAAAACTCTTTTCTCTTATAAAGTCACACAAAGATTTAAAATGAAGGAATTCGCCAAGGAAAGGAAATAAAAGGCATCCAAATTACAAAAGAGAAAGCCAAATTATCCTTGTTTGCAGATGTCATGATCTTATATCTAGAGAAATGTAGACTCTACCAAATGCTTTTAAAACTGATTAAAAAAGTAGTAAAGTTTCAGGATACAAAAACCAACCTACAAAAATCAGCAGTATTTCTATTCACTAATAGCAAACTAGTTAAAAATAAGTCAAGAAAGAAATCCCATTTGTAATAGGCACAAAAAAATAAAATAATCAGGAAGAAATTTAACCAATTAGGTGAAAGATCTCTACAATAAAAACTAAAATGTATTGATAAAGAAATTGAAGATGACATAAACAAATGGAAAGGTATCCCATGCTCATGGATTGGAAAAATTAAACATGCTAAAATGACCATACAACCTGAAGGAATATACAGATTCAATGGAATCTCTACCAAAATACCAATGACATTCTAAATATAAAAAATATTTAAAAATTCTAAAATTTGAATGGAACCAAAAAAAAAAAACCATGAATATCCAAAGCAATACTAAGAAAAAAGAAAAAAATCCATGGACATCACACTACCTGTTTTCAAAATATAGTACAAAACTATAGTAAGTAAACCAGCATGGCATTGGTATGAAAGCAGATACGTAGATCAATAAAACATAATAGAGAACCTGAAAATAGATACACATATTTACAGCCAACTGATTTTTGACAAAGATGTCAAAAACATACACTGGGGACAGAACCCCCTCTTCAATAAATAGTATTAAGAAAATTGGATATTCATATGCAGAAGAATATAATTAGACCCATATCTCTCTCTATTTAAAAAAAAGATCAATTTAAAATGGATTAAAGACTTAAATGTGTAAGACCGGAAACTATAAAACTACTAGAAGAATGCATACGAAACACACTTGAGGACATTGGTCTGTGCAAATATTTTATGATTACAAAATAAACAAATGAGACTCTATTAAACTAAAGAGCTTTGGCTAGCAAAGGAAACAATCAACAGAGTGAAGAGACAACCTGCAAAGTGGGAGAAAATATTTTAAAACTATTCATCCACAAAGGACTAATATTCAGAATATACAAAAAATTCAAACAACTCAGCCAAAAAAAAAAAAAAAAAACACCCACAAATAATTCAGTTAAAAGGGAGGCAAAGATCTAAATAGGTGCTTGAGAAAAGGAAAGTCATACAATTTTGGTGGGAATGTAAATCACTATAGCCATTATAAAAAACGGTATGAAGTTTCTCAAAAAACTAAACTAAAACTACCATATGATCCAGCAATCCCACTATTGAATAGTTATACAAAGGAAATTAAATAAGTATATCAAACAGATATCTGCATCTTCATGTGTACTGCAGCACTATTTACAGTAACTAAGATTTGGAATCAACCTAAATGCCCATCAATGCATGAGTGGATAAAGAAAAGGTGGTATATATGCACAATGGAATAGTATTCAGCCATAAAAAAGAATAAAATCCTGTCATTAATGGCAACATGTATGAACCTAAAGAACATTATTTTAAGTGAAATGTCACCCATGGAAAGTTAAATACTATATTTTCTCACTTATATGTGGGAGCTAAAAAAATGGTGCTCATAGATGTAATTTTATGGTTATCAGAGGCTGACAAGTGTAAGAGGAGAGTGCTAGAGAGAGGTTAATGAATACGAAATTACATCTACTTCCCAGAAATAAATTCTAGTGTTCTAGAACAATAGAGGATGAATATAGTTAACAATAATTCATTGTGTCTGTTCAAAAAGCTAGAAGAAAGGATTTTGAATGTTCCCAATAAAAAGAGCAAACCGGCTGGGTGCAGTGGCTCATGCCTGTAATCCCAGCACTTCGGGAGGCCGAGGCAGGTGGATCACGAGGTCAGGAGATGGAGACCATACTGGCTAACATGGTGAAACCCCGTATCTACTAAAAATACACACACACACACACACAAAAATTAGCCAGGCGTGGGTGGTGGGTGACTGTAGTCCCAGCTACTCGGGAGGCTGAGGCAGGAGAATGGCGTGTACCTGGGAGGCGGAGATTGCAGTGAGCCGAGATCGCGCCACTGCACTCCAGCCTGGGCAACAAAGCAAGACTCCGTCAATAAAAAAAAAAAAAGAGCCAACCAACCAGTACATAAAAAATTCCTGATAACGCCCCATCCTGTAATGTTCCATCAATCAATCTATAGAAATAGAGAATAAATTCTAACACTATAAACCATGACGTTTTGTAATTTATCATTCCAATAGGTTATAAATTGAACCTGTAGAAGTAGGAAGTCACCAATAAATTTGACTTGTAGAAGTAGAAAGTGTGAAAAATAACAATTCTACATAAACAATATGACAGAGGCAAAATAAATTCAAAATATATTATTGGGAGCTTTTGACTTGTGCGTGTAATTCTAATTTATTTTGTTAAATATTAAGAAAATATATCATGAATATTTGTAATATATCTTGCATTTCATCAGGCATATCTACTGAGTATAACAGTGCTGAGTTTGGCTTTACGTATGTTAATTAAGAATATGAGCATTTGCAAAAGACATTGAAAGAATAGGGGTTTATTTTTAAAGTATGATATTTTATTGGTTTTTCTTGAGTTATATTCTAATCCTCTTTAGCAAATTGGTACTATGACCTGTATTTTCCTTGACAATTGAGTTTTCAGTTTAAATCAGTGTCCTATTGAGGATGTTCATTTTCTCAATCAAAGATCTTTAATAACTTAAAAATTTAATATATGTGGCTTTACTTCTTTGTGTGTTTTCCAACAAGGCAAAGTGTAACCTAGGTGTCAGCTAAGTCATCTCTTTTAATATCTGAATATGTTTTGTTGGAACCGCATCACATAGCAAATGAAAGACACCTGATTCTCTCTCTCTCACACTTCTGCAAATTCCTAGGAGTTTATTTTTTTAAGAGTCATTTTCCACTCCAAATTTCTCCTTTGACTACTCTTGATCTCACTCATGTTTCATTTCCTATGGTTGTTTTTGTCTTTCTAAAGGACCCACCACAAACCACATACGTGGAAAGTGGCATCTTTTTTATGAATCCACCAACTTCTTATTCAGAAGATTAACTTGGGTAGGAAGAATCAATATCGTGAAAATGGCCATACTGCCCAAGGTAATTTACAGATTCAACGCCATCCCCATCAAGCTACCAATGACTTTCTTCACAGAATTGGAAAAAACTACTTTAAAGTTCATATGGAACCAAAAAAGAGCCCGCATCACCAAGTCAATCCTAAGCCAAAACAACAAAGCTGGAGGCATCATGCTACCTGACTTCAAACTATACTACGAGGCTACAGTAACCAAAACAGCATGGTACTGGTAACAAAACAGAGATATAGATCAATGGAACAGAACAGAGCCCTCAGAAATAATGCCACATATCTACAACTATCTGATCTTTGACAAAGCTGACAAAAACAAGAAATGGGGAAAGGATTCCCTATTTAATAAATGGTGCTGGGAAAACTGGCTAGCCATATGTAGAAAGCTGAAACTGGATCCCTTCCTTACACCTTATACAAAAATTAATTCAAGATGGATTAAAGACTTAAATGTTAGACCTACAACCATAAAAACCCTAGAAGAAAACCTAGGCAATACCATTCAGGACATAGGCATGTGCAGGGACTTCATGTCTAAAACACCAAAAGCAATGGCAACAAAAGCCAAAATTGACAAATGGGATCTAATTAAACTAAAGAGCTTCTGCACAGCAAATAAAAACTACCATCAGAGTGAACAGGCAACCTACAAAATGGGAGAAAGTTTTCACAACCTACTCATCTGACAAAGGGCTAATATCCAGAATCTACAATGAACTCAAACAAATTTACAAGAAAAAAACAAACAACCCCATCAAAAAGTGGGCGAAGGACATGAACAGACATTTCTCAAAAGAAGACATTTGTGCAGCCAAAACACACATGAAAAAATGCTCACCATCACTGGCCATCAGAGAAATGCAAATCAAAACCACAATGAGATACCATCTCACACCAGTTAGTATGGCAATCATTAAAAAGTCAGGAAACAACAGGTTCTGGAGAGGATGTGGAGAAATAGGAACACTTTTACACTGTTGGTGGGACTGTAAACTAGTTCAACCATTGTGGAAGTCAGTGTGGCGATTTCTCAGGGATCTAGAACTAGAAATACCATTTGACCCAGCCATCCCATTACTGGGTATATACCCAAAGGACTATAAATCATGCTGCTATAAAGACACATGCACACGTATGTTTATTGCGGCACTATTCACAATAGCAAAGACTTGGAACCAACCCAAATGTGCAACAATGATAGAGTGGATTAAGAAAATGTGGCACATATACACCATGGAATACTATGCAGCCATAAAAAATGATGAGTTCATGTCCTTTGTAGGGACATGGATGAAATTGGAAATCATCATTCTCAGTAAACTATCCCAAGGACAAAAAATGAAACACTGCATGTTCTCACTCATAGGTGGGAATTGAACAACGAGAACACATGGACACAAGAACGGGAACATCACACTCTGGGGACTGCTGTGGGGTGGGGGGAGGGGGGAGGGATAGCATTAGGAGATATACCTAATGCTAAATGACTAGTTAATGGGTGCAGCACACCAGCATGGCACATGTATACATATGTAACTAACCTGCACATTGTGCACATGTACCCTAAAACTTAAAGTATAATAATAATAAAATAAAATAAAGAAAGATGTATACAAACAATTCCTCCAGCAAACTGGGATTAAGGATTACATTCTACTCCAGCAAAGAATACACCTGAATATTGAACATTAAACACATATTTTTCTTCAAACTTTCTGAGTCATGACTCTGTCAGAGAATTTCTCTTTTTTTCGTGTTCTTTCTTTTTTTTCTTTTGGAGATAGGGTCTTGCTATGTAGCCCAGGCTGGAGTACCATGGCAGTGAACCATGGACTAAAGCAATCTTCACTGAAGGAATTCCCTGATGTACTACTTTGCTTTTCAACTTCCTCCACTCTCCTTTTTCAATACATAATTTTCATTCAGCATCACTCTTGGTTTTCCTCTTTTCTTTTGTATTATTTGCAGATAATGTTATTCCTGGAACAATGGAAGAATCTCACTACTAGCCAATCTGTTATATGCCAAAGGGTGTCATTTTTAGCCAATCACTTAAAAAAGGCAATTGTTCTTCAAGAGGAATTCTAAGGTAGCTATTTTTTTCTATTTTCCACAAAATAATTTAAATACAAGTCATAGTACTAATTTAGAACATAAATCATATTATCTAAGTCATAGAGTTAACAATACATTGAATAATGACACGTCATCTTCTATATAGAAGAATAAATATATAATTATCTTGTTAAATACATGGAAGAAAAACCCTGAAATTTTTTATTGCAAGAGGGATATTAATTTTTTAAATATCCATTATTTTGAAATATAGAAGATGCTGAATCTCATTAAAATCATCTGGTTTTATGGACTATAGTGCAAATAAGGCAAGTATAGTGCAAGTCTTCACTTGTCTTCCTTTATCACTTGTGTCACTTGCCTTTCTTTATCATGCCCTTTGTTATTGGACTTTGCAGCTCCTCCCAAGAGTCTGTCTGCTTTCTCCAGAACTGAAAATTCCATATCATCTTATAAGGTCTGATATCCTACTGTTCTATGCTTAATCTGGAAAACAAACAAAGCGAAAAATAAAATAAAATAAAAAAGAAAGCACCTGCCTTTTGACTAACCATGATGACTGTTGGTTGACTAACCATTATCCCGTTTTGTAGAATAATGTAGGGAGGTATGTTGAACAGAAAATGAGTGTTCAGAAAAAAAAAGTTAAAGTCATTGTAGCAGAGAAAGTCATTGTAGAAGGGACCAGTGAGTTTAAAAGGAAGTTTTAATGTTTCGCTTTTATGCTTTTTTTGTATGAAAATGATCCTATATGAATTGGCTACTTATTTTTAAATCCATGCCATCAAAGGATTTTGGGGCTAAAATATTTGCCTGTAAGCATTTACTAGATAAGAGAAATTAGTCAAGTTAGGCATAGGCTAGTTTCATGAAAAATATGCTAATGGAGGGGAGTTGCAGAGGTGACTTTCAAAAGTAATGCCTAAATCAAGAAATTATATTTTGATGATTTGAATTATTAAAAGTATTCAGAAAATTGTCTTATTAAGATGAAAAAATTTGAAATATTTGTTTATTTAAAAATGTAAGCTATTTGCATATTAGAAACAAATATACCAGTATAAGGTAACTTCTCAATTATTAAAACTTTACATTCTCTAATATTTTAGAAAATTGTAGGTTCTCTGTTACAATTTGTTTCTTTCTACACAAACTGACAAGAATAAATTGTTTATACAGACTTATGAATAAAATTTATGGATAACATTAATGTGCTTAGAAGAGGCAAACTGCTTTGGAAGCCCCTTTCTTCCCCATCCACACTGTGCTTTGCCAACATCTTCAATCTCCTCCTCCATTGTCCTAATATTCCATGGCCCAGCAATGCTGTTGCCTGTCTTGTTATGCTTACATATAAGTTATCAAGCCTGCTGTAGAAAAATTATGCAAGCTTATAATTGTTTCTCTTACAAACATATGTTGTGAAATCTCAACCCTATTCAAAATACTGCCCAGCAATCCTTTGATTCCCACCCCCTTTTTCTCACATTCTCCAGAGAAGGTATTTCAAATAAATCTCACTCTGCTAAAATATCCTAACCTACCACCTCTCCTCACTTTCAGGACATGATTTTGCCTCTTTCTTAAGAAAGAAATTAGAAACTATTAGAAAAAAATATATATATAGTTCAATTTCTGGTCACTGCACTTATAAACTTAAATGAGATATATCTATCTTTTTATACTTTGCTCTTATCAAAATGAAAAAGGTGTTTCCTCTTGGCTAGGACTAAGTAATAGGTTAACAAATTACAGAAAAAAAATATGCCAAGCATTAGAAATTATGATTAAATTAAAAAATAGGTGAAAGGAGTAAGCAAGAGGAACTTTGGAGTTTAGTGTCAAAGTTGTAGTGGCTCTGAGCAATGCTCATGGAAGTATTTATTAAAGTAGAGCAAAGGTAAGACTGGTCTGATAGAATGAATTAGGAGGTATTCCCTCCTCTTCTATTTTTCAGAATAGTTTGAATAGTATTAGCATTAGTTCTCCTTTAAATGTTTGGTAGAATTCTGCACTGAAGCCATTGACTCCCAGGCTTTTCTTTACTGGAAAACTTTTTATTATATCTTTGATCTCATTACTTGTTATTGGTCTGTTCGGGCTTTGGATTTCTTTATGGCTCAGTCTTGGTAGGTTGTATGTGTCTAGTAATTTAACAGTTTCTTCTAGATTTTCCAATTTATTGGCATATAGTTAATCACAGCAGCCACTGATGATTTTTTGAGTTTCTGCTGTATCAATTATAATGTTTTCTTTTTCATCTCTGATTTTACTTATGTGTATCTGCTCTCCATCTCTCTCTCTTTTACTTTAGTCTGGTTAAAACTTTGCCAATTTTGTTTAATCTTTTCAAAAAAACAACTTTTTGTTTTACTATCTTTTATATTGTTCTCTTTATTTCTATTTCATTTATTTCTGCTCTTATCTTTATTATTGCTTTTCTACTAATTTTGAGTTTGGTTTGCTCTTGCTTTCATAGTTCTTTAAGATGCATCATGGGTGTTTTATTTGAAGTTTTTCTTTTTTGATGTAGGCACTTGTAGCTATAAACTTTCCTCTTAGTACTGCTTTTTCTGTATCACATAGGTTTTGTATACCCATATATGTGGTATCTATACCTTATTTGTGGTATCTATTTTTGGCAATAAAGCTCATACACTGTGATATTCAATCACCCATTCCCCTGACTCTAGTCTTTGATAAACAGTCTTTGCCCTTTTATTCCCATATGTAGAGCTTCGAAATCAATTAAATTCCTTACAACCTCTGACATAAAGCAGTCTCCTAAATGGCCTTTTAATCTTCACTTTCTTCATCTGTCTCACTTTTTAGTTACTGTATTTTTTTCCTCCTGTCTTTCACAGGCAGATGATCAAAGGAAAGTTTACTTTCTACTACTGTATCTATCTGTGCCAGTATAGACATAAACATAAACACACACATATTTCTATAATATGTAAAATACTAGTGAGTATTCATTATACACATTTTTCCTAGAGGGATTGCATCAATAAAAACCATGTATCAGAGATTGCTAGTTATCCTCTAACACCTTTTCTCCTTTTCTTTCCTAAAAATGGGATTTTAGCTGGGCAATAACTAGCTAGAATAAGGATTGCATTCCCCTGAGTCCCTAACAGCCAAATAGCCATGTAATTAGATTTTGGCCAATGGGATATAAGCAGAAATAGGAGAAAATGAAATAGAAAATGTAGGTCAGCAACTAAAACTTTAAGAGGTAGCTGATGACTGTCATTTGGGTTTTCCTTTTCCTTGTTCTTCTTCCTACCGTTTGGAGTGTAACTTAATGGCTCAACTTGAACAAGATATGATCTTGGGAATGAAAGTAACCTACAAGTAGAACAGTCAAATAAATGGATCCTGAGTGTTTGATACTAGGTGGTGGTGGTGCGGTTCCCATAAATGCCTACCTCCAGAAAACTGCATTAAAAACAAACGAACGAACAAAAACAAAACACGAACAACTTGTGTCTTGTTTTAGCCTCTTGGTTTTTGTTTGCATTTTGCTTATATTTTCTTTTATTCATAGTTGAACCTAATCCAAACTAATTTATGTAACTTCAGTCAAATCAAGTACAACCATTGGAAAAAACATGTAAAAGCAGATTATCAATGTTGTCAAATTATATGTGGAACAAAAATTATTTATACATTTCACAAATGTATGGAAAATAAGTATAGTGTGAAATGTTCAGGGCTAGGCATTCTGTTTATTTTGAGATCCAAGTTCTCATTAAGATCCTGTTATTTGAGCAAAGATATGTGTACAGATAGAAACAAAGCAAGAGAGAAAGTAATCTGGAAGGAGAAAAATCACAAAATCTTTAGATTGTTGAAGTCACAGGAAATTATGCATTCCAAAGTAGGGTGAACAGAAACAAAAGATGAGAAAAAAGCTGGGTAGATGCCATCAAATACAGAATGGATGATGGAAGAAAAAAGAAAAGAAAAAGTCTGAAAGGATATAGTCAGTGATTAATAGAAAAAGATACAAGAAAGAAAAGACATCCCAGTGACTAAGAATGAAGGATGTTCTGGAAAAGAGGTAATAATCAACAAAGTCAAATGTTGCAGATAAATCAAGTGAGATAAGTATTAAATTAGGAACTAAGAGGTTATTGTTCATTTTGTAAAAGACAGTTCCAGAGAAATGATGGGTAAGCTAGTTTAATAGTAATCGATTAGGGAGCAAAAATTGATGGTATAAAAGAGAATTAAGAAAATTGGGGCATGACACTCCTGAGTAGTTGAGAAGGAACAGTGCACAAATGGAGGAACTACCTTTAGATGGGAGTCAGCCTTCACTGGAAATTTGTATTGACTAAATTTGTTAGTTTAAATCTAAATGTTTAGTATCATTTTAACCAACTAATAAAAATAAATAATTGTGCAAAACGATTTAAATAAAACAAAATGTATTACATACCTTATTGCATTCTTAATTTGAATAACATTACATAGATTTTCTGTTATATAACCTGCATGCCATGTTTTCACTAATATTCTGATCTTGATAACCATATTGTTCCCTTGACTTCAGCCAGTATTTCATTTTTAATGACTTAAAAATTCTTATTCTTACTTCAAACTATATATCATAATTAAGTCAAACATCCAATGGGACATATTCTTTTTGGAATAGTGCTTATCGGCAACCTACATCTTACCAATTGAAATCATTATTTACCTTCTGGGCCCAATGTATTAAAATGTCTTTCTGACCTTTCTATTATTATTTACATATTTTCCATAATCTAATCTGAAGAAATTACTATTACTCTCTTTGATATTCAATCACTCATTCCCTAACTTTAGTCTTTGAAAATCAGCCTTTAACCTTTTATTTCCATATGCAGACCTTCCAAATTAATGAAATTTCATTCAGCCTCTGGCATAGAGCAGCCCCCTAAATGGTCTTTTAATCTTCACTTTCTTCTTCTGTCTCACCCTTTAGTTACTGTAACTTTTTCCTCCTTCCTTTCACAGACAGATTTTCAAAGGGAAGATTTCTTTGACTATCTCTACTCCTTCACTTTGCTTAAATGATTCTCCCCACTCTTTATCATTAATTTTTCAATGTCTGGTAAGTGATCACCATCACAGTATTAACTCTGCCAATAAACAAGCAAAACCACAAAATAAATAAAAATTCTTCTCACGCTACTAATCTATTTATCACTAGGTCTTATTTATTCTATCAAATCATGTATTTGTATCAATTAATTTACTATAGTTTACAATAATCTATTGTATATTTCAAAGTAGCTAGAAGAGAATAATGTAGATGATTCTAGCATACAGAAAAGACAAATATTTAAGGTGATGGTTATCCCAAGGACACTGATCTGATTGTTACCAATTATATAAATGTATTCAATTATCATATGTGGGCCAGGTGCGGTAGCTCATGCCTGTAATCCCAGCACTTTGGGAGGCCAAGGAGGGTAGATCACGAGGTCAGGAGATGGAGACCATCCTGGCTAACACAGTGAAACCCCGTCTCTACTAAAAATACAAAAAATTAGCCAGGTGTGGTGGCACGCCCCTGTAATTCCAGCTACTTGGGAGGCTGAGGCAGGAGAATCACTCAAACCCTGCAAGCAGAGGTTGCAGTGAGCTGAGATTGCACCACTGCACTCCAGCCTGGGTGACAGAGTGAGACTCCATCTCAAAAAAAAAAAATCACATATACCCCAAAACTACGTGCATCTATTATGTAAAATTCCCTGAACAATTTATTTATAATATCTGTTCTCCAATTCTCCCTTAAAACTATTCCAATCACACTGTCACTTGTAAAATTATTTTCATCAAAGTTAACAGTGACTTCCATGTTGCTAAATCCATTTATTAATTTAGGAACGTATTTTATAATAAGCTCCAAAAAAGGAGAAAAAAACTCTTCCCTTGCTCCTACTTTCTTTTTAACCTATTGTCCCAACACTCTTTCTTGCAAAATTCCCTGAACAACTTATTTATAGTAATTGCCAATAATATCTCTTCTCCAATTCTTTCTTCAAACCCCTCCAGTCAGCCTATCACCTACAAAATTACTTTCATCGGAGTTACCCAATGACCTCTATGTTATTACATCCAGTGATCAGTTTTGGAACTTATTTTATTAGCTTATCATTCACATTTGACAACTGGCCAATTCCATTTAATTTTTTCTTTTAGTTTCCAGGAAAATTTATAAAGTCAATCTTATATGTCTGTGGGATATGTATTAGCAGATTCAACCAATCACAGATCAAAAATATCTGAAAAAAAAAATCCATACAACAATAATACAACAAAATGATACATACAGTTTAAAAACTATGTACAAAGCATTTGCATTATATTAGGTATTGTACATAATCTGGAGATTATTTAAAGTATATGGAAGCATGTGTGTAGGCTGTATGCAAATATTACTACATTTATATAAGGAACTTCAGCATCCCAAGATTTTTGTATAAGCAGGGGTGGTCCTGGAACCAATTTCCTGAAGACCCTAAGGGATAACTGTACTGTATTGTTTTTCCTCCTATCTCATTTACTCTCACTCTCAATCTCCTTTACTGGTTCACCCTAATTTTGCTGACATTTTAGTGTTGGAGTGTCCCACAACTCAGGTATTAGTTTCTTTTTCCTTTTTTAAAATTTAATAATCACTTCAACTGGTAGAAACAGGAATAATTACTTCCACTTTGAGATTTCCAAATTTAGAAGTTCAGCCCACACCTTTGACTTGAAACTAAGATTTGTATATCCAACTGTCCCCTTGAAATCTTCAACTACAGATTTATTAGGCATCTCAAACTTCACACATCCAAATTCAAGCTCCACATCATCCCTCCAAAAATGTTTCATCAATAGCCTTCCCAATATTAGTTAACTTAAATTGTATTTGCTCAGTTCTTCAGGTCAAATAATCTGGGATCTGTATTAGCAAGGTTATTAGAGATATTCTTTATAGCTATTCTTTTCTTTCTCCAACTTCACATTTCAAGAAATTCTATCATTTATCTTGAAAACCCAATAATTTAGCCTCACCTCCACTGCTATTTTCTTATTTCATAATTATAAACTCTCACTTACATACCACAAATAATGTCTGTTCTTTTAGCTTTCCCTCCTATAGTTTATTCTCCACACGGTAGCCACAGTGACTTTTTAAGTAATAAGGTCAATTATGTCATTACTGTGCTCAAGCCCCTCAAGTGAATTCACATTTCATCTAAAGTAAAAGACAGATGAATCTTGAGCCAGGCTCTATTAATTATCTTTCTTTCCCTCCTACTGCCTTCACCCATGGTCATTCTTTTCTAGCCACGCTGGCTTCTTAGGTGTTTCTACAACACAATAAGGCCCACTCTGCTTTAAGTATTTTGCTCTAGATGTCATTTTTGCCTGAAGGCTCATCCAGTTGACTAACTTTCTTATATTCATCAGGACTTTGCTCAAATATCAACTTTACAATTAAGTAAGCTACACACTCATCACAACATTCTTGCTCTCTTGACCTCTCTTACTCTTCCACATCTTTTCTTTCTTATCACTCTCTAGACAGAGTGTGGGGGTACCTTATTTATGTTGATTACTGCTTGTGCTCTAGATTCAGCTTTGGCTCCTTGTTGATGGATGATAATGGGTAAGTCATGTCACCTCCCTAGATCTCAGGTTCTCACCTATAACATCCAAGGTTTCTCTTAATTCTGATATTATGGCATTGTCAGCTTAGACGCTATGACAGAAACAAAGAAGTAAAACGTTCACTAAATACAGTACTTTGTAAATAACTATTTACAAAGCCTTGGATGGAGAGTTGGATTAGATGCTCTTTAAAATTATTTCCAAACTTAATTTTGATTTTTACTAGAATTCCATTTGTTTAATGTTTATTCAACAAATACTTGTTGAGGTGCCTGCTACATAACAGCATTGTTCTAAGTGCTTCTGTGTCTAAAGCACCAAAGAGGCCTGCTCTTTCTTCCCTTGTCTGCATGAAAGTATTTCATAAGACTTCCTTCTCTTACCTCTTCAAATGACTCCCTCGGTTTTCTTTACTGTATCATCCTTCTAAGTCCAGGACTTATATGTTGTTAAGTCTCAGATTCAGTCCTAGTCCTCCTTTGTTTTCTCATTTTATCCTCTTTCTATATATCCAATTATATTGTTGCCTATTGTTTCACTTACCATCAATATTAACTAAATACCAGTGTTGTGCTTCTACTCTAAATTATTGAATCATATAAGAAATATAGTTGTCTAGTAGATGGCTTTAATTGCACATCTTGAAGAATATTCCAATTAAATATATTCAAAACAAATCTCAATATTTACAGGGTTCTCATTCCAAACTTAACCTTTCCTCAACAATTTCCAACTCAGTGAATATTACTACTGCCTTCACCATTTGTTCAGATCAGAAAACTAGGTTTTATTTCAATACTGCCTTCTTTATCATCCCCCAGTCCATTACAAAGTCCTTTTGATTATACATCATCAGTATCTCTCAACTCAGTCTACTTCCTTACCTCATTAATATGACTCTAATTCCAGCTACCGTGATCTTTTCTTGGAATACTGCAATCATCTCTTAAGTGATCTTCCTACAGCGAATCGAGTCCCTCTTCAAATCAATCTCTTCATTTCAGTAAGAATAATCATTTGGATATTCAAACATCTTCAAGTAATTGTTTTGGATAAATTCCCATGGTTCTTAGCAAATCTTCACATGGCTTAAAAGATCCTCTCTAGTCTAGTGTTTACCTATCTCTTTCCTTTATCAGTGTCATCTTATTCATTCTTTCACTCAGTTACTGAATCATAATCTACTCAATGATATAATTAGATACAAATTTTTAAAATAGCATAAAGAAGCATTTTACTTTAAAAATATTATGTCTTAAAAGCATGTTCTGAATACTTTGCAGGTTTCATTAGACCATACCTTGAGTTTCTAAAGAAACAAACCATATTCCCCCAGATGATGGTGTTTAATTTTTGCTTTCAGATAACAAGGTATATAACAAGTCTGCTTAAACAAAGGAAAATTACTTCCAAGACTATTCAATTAATTTGAGAGAAACCATCAAGTTTGGACTGGCGTGCTAAAAAACACAACTGTAGATTACAATAGGAATAACTTTTATTTGTTCATACAAGTTTTGAATTTCATCTATTTTTTATGTAAATAGCTCGATCTTCAAAAATATCCTTCAGCTCTGACAACCTCTTCACATAACTTTCCTGTAAGATCTTTTAAATATCCAAACCTGTAAAAGTCCACATTCAGTTGTTCTTTGTTCCTTAGTTTGCTTCAACAACATCAATGCAAGGTTAATAGAAGCTATTTACTTACCATATGGTAGGTGGCTCAGAACCTTCTATTTCTAAGTAATCATATTTCTCTTCCATTTGAAAATCAGTAAATATGAGTGAAATTGTGTCCCCAGGCTCTGCTACAATGGTCCAAGTGCAATCAGCATTGTTATGGTACTCATTAGGAAAACTAGGGCTGGATATGATGCCACTGGATCCTCTCATTGTTCCTCCACAAGCATCTTCAGCTGTTAAAAATGACAAAATATTCAGTTGTCAGTTATTGAGATAAATGCAATTGTTCAGTTGTAAGTAAAGCAAGTCAATATGTTTGGATAAAAATAACAGTTCAAATGTGATACCAAGTGCATAATATACTAATAGAGATTAAATAAAATGCGAATTTTATGAAAAAATGTATAAGCACATATACAAGTATAAAGTATATCTTAACAATTTTATAACAATTGGTTGAAATAGCAATAAAAGTAAGCAAAAAATCTACACTCCAAAATTAGACATTAGGAAAATAGAATCAAGATTTTATTTTCATGTTTAAGTGACAAAGTGAGTTAAACAAAGGAAACATGTATCTTAAAGTCTGTGATGGGAAATCTTTGATCACTTTCTTTGTTGATGGAAGAGCTTTTTGGTTTTTCAATGCAAGTATGTACAACACAAAGACATAATTTAAGAGACAATATAATATAGTTCATGTCAATGGTATGTTTCAGAAGTTATTGAAAAACGTTTGTAGAAATACAACTCAAATAAAAATATATCACATATCCAGGATATTTCGTTTACAGAGAAATAATAGGGTAACTAATATACCTTTAGAAATATATTCATATGAAATCAAACAATGTATCTTTTACTAAATAGTCATATAATGTACATAAATACAACACCATAAATAACTTTTTGACTAACCTTACATTTGGAACTGTGATTCTGAGTTTCCAAATTGGGGCCATAGATTCTCCACTAGTCTACTTTTGGCTGATGGTAGGAACTAGCAGTGTGGTTATATGAGTAGCTGTGTTTGGTATGCAAACATAAGAAAAAGCTCCTGTTTCATAAAGGAATTGAAGCTGGGGCATTTGCCTTACTATAACATTGTTTAGGCCAGTCAAGCTAATAAGTTACAAGTTCACTTGTGAAATAAATTGTCTTATTACTTATGTTATTGCCTTGGCCGACTCAGGGAATTCCTTCAAGTTTTTGAGGAAAACTCTGGCTCTATAATGACCAATTATTATTTGATGTGACCGATAGCTCCAGAACCTAAACAAATAGAGATGGACAATATCTTTGTATTCAATTCCATGATGGGTAGAACGTAAAAAAAATTGCTTTGTTATTAGAGACAACTTTATTACTGTATTATATGCATCAAATGGTATTAGCTTTTTTCTTTCTTACTCTTTATCCATTTACCTCCATAATCTATAAATCAAAAATGTAAGTATGTTCTTCTTAAAAGATATTTAACTTTTATCACACACTAAATATATTTTTTAAAAATTTTATTGTGTGCTCTTTCTCTCTTAAGTTTGTTAGATAATTGAAATGAACTAGTTGTCTTGTCTAGACCATGTGGCATACTACTACAAATATTTTTACCAATGCCTTCAAGACCTAAATCTTCTAGTAAGTCTGTCCTGCCGTCTCTACCCTCAACCATAAATCACTTCTATTCTTTCCCTTCTCAAGTACCAAGACCAACATTGAATACTGCTTTGATAATAAATTATTTCACTAGCATATATTCACAGTTTAACTGGCCCACAATCTATTTAAACCAGCTCACTGAGCTTTTTATTTTCCTTCCTCTGGATAAAATCTGAAGGAGACACATAACATTCTGGATCACACTCAGATTAAAGAAAAAAATCCCACAGTTTAGAGATTATAGTTCAAGTGTTCTCATCTCAAAAATAAAAAGTATATGAAGTAAGGCATACGTTAATTAGCTCAATGTAGCCATTCCACAATGAATACATATTTCAAAACATCATTTGTACATTATAAATATATATCACTTTTGTCTGTTTAAAAATAAGTGATTTAACTTAAAAAATCACAATCCATCAATTAATATATCCAGTCCTGGGTAACCAAAAAGAAATTAACTTCATTTTGATTAAGCTTCTTTGCTCCCTATACCTTGGACTTGTGGTAGATGGAGCAGAGGTGGGGCAGAGGTGAGATGGAGAAGTCGGTCTCCTTCCTTGTTTCCCTGCTAGTATTTCTGTTCATCCTCCCCTTTCTCACTGAGATCTCTATGAGACTCCTGGGGTTACAAGTAGGAAGGATCAGAGGATCTGAATCTTCTCATTTTCCTAACACTAATTTGGCACTGGTTTCTAAGGGCTTTGACAGACAATTAAAGAAAGATGATTCTTTCACTCATAGGCCCTTTCATGGACTCCACAGAGGTGTCCCCATCAGTTCCATTACTGTGGGTGACTGTGTCTCTCCAGCTGGTTGCTTACATTTCTGTCTCATGCTATGGGTATAGAACAGTACAGTTTCATCTTCTTTCCAAATGTCTCCTCACCTTTTGAGATTGGCCTCTTGGACAGCATGTAAGACCATGCCAAGCCAGAACTCCCTCACAAAAATCCTGCATTTAGTCAAATGAAAACACACCCATTTATTCACCCTCTGTGGAAATGCAGTTTCTTTCAAAATGCAGTCCTTTGGGTTCGCAATAGACATTTAAATACTTTATCCATCATTTTAATAATAATAATATATTATATTCCGTAAGCTCCAAGGCATAGAAATCAATTTCTCTACACGATCTCTTTGAATTTCCTCAACCTAGACTCACAATGCTGATAAATAACTCTACACTCCTGACACATGGAAGAGAGAACAACCCAGAAAACAACTCACTTCAAGGAAATCTTGATTTTACAGCAAAGTAATTTCAGTTCAAATGTATGACTAATTTTCACTTGAAAACAAAGATAGGGACTCAGTTCCTCCAACATTCAAACCAATGTTCATGTCGACTCTTGTACCGAGTTCTATGCTCAACACTTCTGTTTAATTTGTTTGTTATGACAGAGACTATCATAGAATCAGTATCTGACAAAATGGTGAAATAGGTAAACTTTTCTTCAGTAAATGTTAGATTAAAAAAAATTTTGGTTTGGTGTCCCTACTTGAATGCTGAATTCAAGGCAATATTTAAAAAAACAACAACAACATATTTTCTGTAATTATGAATTCATAGCAGGACATACTACCTAAGTCAATTTAAAAAGAACTTATAGTGGATTTGGGACAAGTAAAAGGCAGCATTAGAACAAACCATGAAACTCTTGAATCCAGTGCTGTGCTCTTTCTGCTAAATACCATGGCTTGGTCTCTGTTCAAAATGAGTTGGTACATATCCTGTAAATGACAGGATAGAGGCTTCTATTCTTTCATCATTACTCTGTCACAGCCTCCAGGCTTGCTTGATTAATAAATGATGTCTACAGCATTTTCTATCCAACAATTCACAGAAAGTGGGGGGTTCACAGAAGGTTGTTCCATAGAACCATCTCCTTAGAGGCTCAAGATGCACATAGGATCATATTGGTTATTTGTATAAACTTCTTGTGAAACAAAATTTATTCATTTTGTCATCTGTCCAAAAAGTATTCATTGAGATCTTCCAAGTGCCAGGAGGAAACCATGTAATCTCTCTGACTATAATGACTATAAAACATTTTCATGATCCCTGTTCTCATGGAGTATTCTATTAGTGAGTCAGGCTCTAAGCAAATGACAAAGTGAATACATAAAATTACATTTCTGTCAGGTCCTATGAAGAAGGAACATTTAGTACTAATGCTGTATGTTTGGGACCTTGAACTAGTTATCGAATTAAGGAACAAGGATTTCCTGAGGAAGTGATGCTGGACCAGAAACACAAAGCAAAATAGTAAGCAGTAACTACATGAAAAGCAGAGGGAAGGGTGTTCCTGCAGCTTCACTGACACTTTTACCAAGGTAATGGGCCTGTGTGCTACAGTAAAAAGGGCGAGGGGCTATTTGGTACCAAATCCAATTGGAAGGGCAACTAAGGGTCAGACCTTGCAGGACATTTCTGACAAAGGTATGGAATTTATTCATAGTAATAGAACATTAAAGTGTTTTTAGTGGGGATGTGACATAATTGTATTTAGGTTTTCAAAAGATCATTTAGTTGCTCTATGGAGGGATAAGAGAGGAAGGCCATAGCTGATGAAGATTAAGAGGCTGAATCAAGAGTCCACGCAAATTCTTGCACACTTCATTGCTGCCTAAAGATAAAACATCTCGTTTTGACTATATTATTTTATTTTTATCTCATTATCTTCAAAAGATTAGTTTGGTCTTTCTAGACACGTCAGAAGAAATACCATGATGACAAAATAAATCAGAACATCCATCTTAGGCCAAGACTTAAGAATAATATATTTTCACCTAAATAGTAAAGCAATACCATTAAATACCTTAGACTTCCCTTGAGGTTAACTAGAAGTTGTGATGGCTTCCGAATGTGGTTGCTTAACATACAGATAATACAGTGAGTAATAAAAACAATGGTGGATTCTCTACTCTTGTTCTAGGAAAAGTATAAAGTTTGTAAGATTTAAAGTCATTTAATTTTTTATATATGTATATGTATACACATTTACATAGCCCAGATGTTAGCAAATTGCATGTTAAGAAGTTTGCAAAGTCAATCTGTTGTAAAACATGAAGAGAATCACAAATTCAGCTAATGGGATCAAAAAAGACAATGTGGAATTTTAAGAATGAGGACTAAAACTATTAACCCTTTTGGAATTTGGATTTATTCCAATTTTCAGGAGCAATACTATCAATTCCCTCGTAAGTTCTTAGTGTATTTAAATCTATTAATTAAAAACTATGGCTGTTAAAAATGTTAGTAAACATCATTTTAATTGTTTAAAATATTATAATATAAATCTATCATCAAATAACACCATTTATTATACTTTAAAATAACTGAATTTACGTAAACTTCATAAATAATGCTTTTTTATCTCTTACCTATAGAGCAGGGAGAAACATAACAAAATAAAATACAGATTAGTTGTATTAAAGTGAAAAGGTTTTTAAAAATAGTTCACTATGATTTCACAAATGTACTTTTTCCTAAAATTAAATTTTTATTTACTTTTAATCTCTGTGACAGTTATTTAGATATTGTAAATGTATGACCTTGTTTTGGCTTTGGGTATGAGACCACACCATTTCATTGAACATAATATAAATTGGAACTTCTCCAAACATGGCTGTTAATAAAAAAAAAAAACACAGCTTCATAAAACACCCAAATGGTTTTCTGTAACACATCTTTTCCAATACTGATCTCATACTATGCTCTACCTTGCTATTAGTTTCTGCTGAAATAGCTTAGTGTTGGGGGTGGGGTGCAGGAAATAGGCTTGTTTATCATCAAAGAGAAATGAACTGTAAATTGTAGGAGAGAAGTACACTTGGTCGATTCCAGATGCTAAGCATTCAATTCAATTTCAAATTTTATCATGGGACATTTTTTCTACAATTCTCCTTTGCTAAATCTATAATTTCCAACAGCACTCAAGTGAAACTGACATCTATGTGAGGCTTTTTATTTCGTCCCAAGACAGGCATCACTGTTGTGTGCCTAATTAGGCAAACTATTTAAATATTACACTGTCATTAATTAGCCATCATATTACATATATGGAGCAGTAGTTAATTTTGTGTAACTGCCTCTACTTACATTTAATAGTTCAACTCTTTGCATTCTTGTGTTTAAAGAGAAACCCCTTTCTCATGGAGAAGAAAATTGAGCAACTGGGTAAATAACTGGTAAATAACACTTCAGATTGATAATTTTGTTTTATGTTTGTCACGGTACAACAAATAATACCTTCCCAGCTTATGAAGAAAACAAAAGTGTATTTTCAATGATTCTGAAGGAAATTAAAGATTCTCATATTTTTATTTTTCAGTCAAGCTACCTCAGTTCCTTTCATATTAAAACAGATGAAATTAAAATGAAAAACATGTATAACAGATTAAAGAAAAATATTCAATATTCACTGAGATAAACAACTCTGAGAAGTAAAAAGAGCAAAGTATAATGGCATTTTAGCTTTGAAGGTTTATTTTTGAGTGCACAAATATGCTTATTACAAATATCCTACATTAATTTCCATTTACCTTCCAAAGAGACATGTTGAGAAAATGAGAGACAGTTAATGCACTGAAGAAAGTAATTAATAAGTATGTGTTTTTAAACATACAGCTTAAAATACTTCTCAGAATCTCTAAATAAGACAAAAATATAAGCATTCATTCAATAAAACTTAAATTATTTAAAGATTTGGAGAAAGAAATATTTAAATTAAATCAAGTAATAAACATGAAAGAGCAAGAGAGAACAAATTTACATTATTGACTTAAAAATTAAAACTGAGAAAAATATATATAATAACTGTTTTAAAACATTAGACCAGGTCTATGAAGAACTGTGATCTAAGAGAGGAGAAAAACTAAGAAGGAGAGCCCTATTATCACTTGGCTTTCTCTAAGGAGATACATTCCGGACCATAGAATAAGGAGAGAGATTACAAGTAGAGCATAGTGTTTCTTTCAGCTCAGTACATAGAATTCAGGAAGCATGAGCAATGGAATGTTAGTCATAGGGCAAAGTTCTAGAGAGGAGGAAGCTCTGCAGAAGAAAAGGACTCAAAAGATTTACATTAGATTCTCTTCATTAGTGTTTGCTAAATACTAATAAATGCATGCAATTGGATGAAATTTCGTGAAGTCACATAAAGAGGAATGTGTAAGATGAATGGTTCCAACAAAGCACACAGGGCTGAGATTTGTTCAGGTACCACTAGCTAGAATATAGAGTCCACTTTGAATGGAGTATTCAGTAGAAATCTCAAAGGGGTGCACTTCAGTAGAGAGGGTAAACTATGCCTAGAGTTAAGGCCACTTAAAAATGCAATACTTAAAGCTTAAAAACAAATCTCAAAAGACACAAACTGAACCAAAAGTAACTTTAATACATACATACTAGAAGAAAGCTCAAGATTCCTTAAAGATAACTAAATCCAGACACTAAATATCTTAAAATTCACAATGTTCAACATACAGTTTAAAAAAAAGTACTAGCCATGTCAATAAAGATATGACTCATAACCAAGAGAAAAATCATTAGAAACAGACCAAAACATATGGAGATGATGGAATTAGAAAATAAGGACTTTATAGCAGATATAACTATATTCAACTACTTAAAACAAGGGTTAGCACACTATACCCCAGACTAAATCTGGCTTATAGACTTTTTTTTTGTTTTGCCTGTGATCTAGTAATGATCTTTACATTTTTAAAGGATTGTAAAAACAAACAAACCAAAATCAAAGACGAATACATGTTAGAGACTATATAACCACAGCAAAGCCTAAAATATTTACTATTTAGCCCTTTTCAGAAAAACTGAACTCAGTGACCACAGTGAGGAAAGAAAGGGAAGATATGAAAAGATGACCATATGAAACTTTAAGAGATACAAAATATATTACTAGAAATTAAAAAAAAATACTCAGTGGGCCTCATAGAAGAGTAGACAGTACAAAAGAAAACACAGTGGACTTAAACACATGGCAATAGAAACTATTCAGAATGCAGCTAAGAGAAAAGCAAGATTTCTTTTTAAAGAACAGATATCCCCTATAGGAAAACACCAAACAGTTGAATATGTGTTATTGAAGTTCCAAAAAGGTTGTGGAGCAGGGGCAAGCATGGAAAACTATGGAAAGATCAATGGTCAAAGGATTTACAAATTTGATGAAAATATAAAATCCATAGTTACAAAAGGCTTAGAGTTGTTTGCATCTTGATGTGGTAGAGACGACTAGCTGAGATCCGAAATTCATGTTCCACTTACATTTATGAGGTGTTGCTGGGAGGCAGCTGCCAGCCAGGACAAATATTTTAGTGCTTTTCACATCTAAGTGAGGCCATGTAGCTGAATTCTGATTAATAAGTTGTCAGTGAATTGAGATAGAATTGCAATCTTTGCTATCCACATTCTTTATTCTCTTTCTTTTTTTTCTGTTTTTGTAAAATAGTTTTATTGAGATATAACTCACATGTGTTCACCCATTGAAAGTGTACAATTCAGTGCCTTTCAGTATATTCAGAGTTGTATAACCATTACCACAATGAATTTTACAACATTTTCATCACCCCAAAATGAAATCTCACACCTTTTAATCGTCCCCTCCAATTCACCTATGCTCCCTTCCCCCTGGGCCTTAGACAACCATGAATCCACCACAGGCTCTATAGATTTGCCTATTCTGAACATCTCCAAACCTGCCAAAGCTATGCCATTAAAAGGCACTACAGCAAAAAGCATCATGCAAGTCGCATCACACTGGGGGCCTGGCACAGAAGTGGTGGTGGTGGCATCAGGCAGGGCCTGATCCACGGGGTCCAGGGTGACCATGTGGGTCATGCAAATGGCATTACACAATATGCCATGCCTGGCTAAGTTTTGTGTAGAAAAGGGGTTTCACCATATTGCCCAGGCTGGTCGTGAACTCCTGTTCTGCCTTGGCCTCCAAAAGTGCTGGGATTACAGGTGCAAGCCATCAGGCCCAGTCCCTTGAATACTGTTATGCAATTGTCCCCCAGTTTCCGCCAAGTATTGGTTCCAGGATCTATTATGATACTAAAATGTGAGTATGCTCATGTACTGTAGTTGACCCTGCAGAACCCATGGAAATGAAAAGTCAGCCCACCCTATACACAGGTTTCACATCCCATACTGTATTTTCCAACCATGTTTCATTGTGGATGTGGAACCCTCTGATAGGGAGGGCTGACTGTATTTATTGAAAAACAAAACAAAACAAGGGTTGTGTTAGTGGACCCATGCAGTTCAAACCCTTGTTGTTCATGGGTCAACTTTCTATCTGGATGGAGTCTGTGTTCTTGGGCAGCTTCAATGGCTATATGTTTATGATGGCAGAGTCTCTTTTCTACTTCAGTATTTAAAATGTCTGCCTCCCTCTCATTGTAAACTTCATAGGGGCAGGGCTTATGTCCCTTTTTGTTCATATTATATCTGTTACTTAAAACTACTATACCTACATATATAGTAGGGACTCCAAGTGAATTTATTGAATTAAACATGAAATGAACAAATAAATGAATATAAGTATTTAAATTGATCATCAATTTGGATTCTGATCTCTGAGAATCTACAGAATAGAATAAACAGAATTTCAAAGAATACATCACGGTTCAAAAACATAGGAATAGTATGTTAAATGGAGCAAAAAGTCAAAACAAAGTAAAACAATGGGGTGAGTTGCTAAATACATTTTAAGAACAAGATATGAGGCTGGGGGTGGTGGCTCACACCTGTAATCCCAGCACTTCGGGAGGCCAAGGCGGGTGGATCATGAGGTCAAGAGATTGAGACCATCCTGGACAACATGGTGAAACCCCATCTCTACTAAAAATATAAAAATTAGCTGGGCATGGTGGCAGGTGCCTGTAGTCCCAGCTACTCAGGAGGCTGATGCAGGAGAATTGCTTGAACCCGGGAGGTGGAGGTTGCAATGAATCAAGATTGCGCCACTGCATGCCAGCCTAGTGAAAGGATGAGACGCCATCTCAAAAAAAAAAAAAAAAAAAAGGTTATGTATGTTGCAGGTCAAAATAACATAATTGGAAAATTTCTACTTCTGTTCAGCAAGTGGAAATTGTTAATTAATTTCTATTCTCCATCCTTAATTTCAAGAAAGGGCAACATAACTATTCGCAGATTCCAGAACTGTGTATGTAGGACATTTTTTTAAAGTCATTGATAAAATGCCAAACTTAATGAGTGAATTTAGCAGTACAACTAAATAGAAGGAAATATACAAAAACATATCCGAGACAAAAAATTAGACTGACATTTTTAAAATACCATTTTTAATATAATAAAATTTCATATACCTAGGAATGAAGGTACTAAGACATGAAAAAGCTGGGTAAAGCTCTACTCAAAATATTTTAAAGCATTTTTGAGAGAAAATACAAAAGACCTATGTAAACAAATGAATATGCTGTCTCCCAAATTAATCTATGGCTTTAGAATAGTCACAATCAAAATACTGGCAAATGTGCATGTGTAAATTGACAAGCTGATTTTTTAATTTCCTGGAAATGCAAAGAGCTAAGTCTAACTCAAACAATCATAAAGAAGAATATACAGCTGAAAAACAACCAGATTTCAGACTTATTATACAGCTGCCATAATCAAAACAATGGATAATTAAAAACAAGTATAGAAGAGTTAACCAATGGAACATAATGAAGAGTTCAGATAAAGACTCACACATATTCATGACAACAGCAACGCTTGATTTATGACAACAGCAACACTGTAGAACGGTGAGGATAAAACATCTTTTCCAATTCTGGCCCTGAAAAATTAATGTCTTTCTCTCATTCAAAATACATTCATACCATTCCAATAGCTCTAAAAGTCTTAGCTAATTCTAGTATCAAGTCGGAAGTCTAAAGTCAAGAGTCCTATTTCGATATAATCTAAATCAGCCATGGATGAGACTCAAGGTATCATTTGTGCAGAGGCAAATTGCTCTCTGACTGTGAACCTCTGAAATCAAAAATGATATGTGCTTCTAAAATACAATGGTCAGACAGACATAAGATAGACATTCCCATTCCAATAGGGAGAAATAGGAAAGAAGAAAGGGGTTACAAGTAAGACTGAAATCTAACAAGGCAAACAATATTATGTCTTATAGCTCAAGAATAATATTCTTTGGCTCAATGTTTACCCTCCAGGGGCTGAGATTGGGTTCCTAAGGCTTCAAGCAGCCTTGCTCCCATGACAGTTCTGTGTTGTGGCCCTATCTTCAAATCGGCTCTGTGCCTGGAGCTCTCCAAAGCTGAAATCACATACCCAACAGTCTACTGGTCTGGATTCTCTGGGGTGGTCCTGCTCCCATGGCTCCACTGGACACTGACTTAGTGGAAACTCTTCATGGTGGCTTCACTTCCAGGGCAGTTTTCTTTCTGAGTTCCACAGCTTTCTTTACAGGGCATCCTTTGCAATCTAAATGAAGGCAGCCATGACCCCATAACTTTGCTAGACATAGCCCATGTCGTTCTAGGACCCACCAAAGCTACACCAGGAGTGGCTGAGAAGCACGGAAACAGAGTGCAGGCAGCAAGAGCTGAGTTTCCATAAGTATCCCCAGTCCCTTCTTTGAAATTGTTCTCCTCCCCAGGCTCTTGTAGCCTGGCCCTATGATGGGAATGGCAGCCCCGTGATCTCCAAATTGCCTTTGACATCATTCTTCCACTTTCTCAATGAATAGCACCAGGTTGATCCATATTAATCTCTTTATCAAAGGGTCACCTGACCACACCCTTCCTGTTCTCTCCTGTACACATCTTCATTTTTTATAATATAGACAGTCATACAATTTTCTAAATCCTTAAGTTCCACTTCCCTTTATTAAAAATTCCATCTTTCTATCATTTCTTTCTTTTCCTATTTTATTATAAGCTTCAAGAGAAGCAAAGTCACACTTTCAACACCTTCAACACTTTGCTTAGAAATTTCTCCATGCAAATATCCTACATCATTAACCAGAACTTCTATCTTCCATAAAACACTAGGACATGAACAATATGCAGCCAAGGTATTTGCCACTTTATAACAAGGATCACCTTTTCTCTAGTTTCTAATAACATGTTCCTAATGTCCATCTGAGACCTCATCAGAATCGCTTTTACCATCCATATTTCTACATTTTTTTAATGACTAAGTTTTTACCTAAGAAGATTGAGGCTTTCTCTACATCTCCCCTCTTCTCTTTCTGAACCCTCACCAAGATTGCCCTTAATGAATGGATATTCACAGTAATGCAGGCTTTTTCGGCATGTACCTCAAAACTCTTCCAGCCTCTATTTGTTACCTAGTTCTGAAGATGCTTCCACATGTTTAGGTATTGTTGCAGTAGCATCCTTATTTCTTGGTACCAGTTTTCTGTTTTAGTCTATTCAAGCTATTATTTCTTACAGATCTGGAGGCTGGGAAATCCAAGATGAAGACACTGGCAGATTCAGTAACTGGTGAGGACCCACTTTGTGGTTCAGAGATGGTGCCTTCTTGCTGTGTACTTATGTGGTAGAAGGGTTGAATGAGCTCCTGTGGGCCTATTTTATAAGGGCACTATTCCCATTCATGAGAGTTCTGCCCTCAAGACCTAATCACCTCCCAAAAAGTCCAACCTCCTAATATCATCACTATGGGGAGAGGATTTCAATGTATGAATTTTGGGGGAACATAAATTTAGACCACAGCATGGGACAAGGGAAAAAGACAGGATTGAAGTCATGGTCTTTGTCATTCCCAGGTCAGAAGTTTTCAAAGGATTTTTAAATTAAATATTGTTTTAATCAACAAACAATGATCATATATATATTTATGGGGTACAGCATGATGTTTTATAATGTGTTTACTATGTGGGATAATTAAATCAAGCCAATTAACCTATCCATCACCTCTATTATTTATCATTTTTGGAGATGAGACATTTGAAATTTATTATGACTTATTTTGAAATATACATTGTTATTGCTTGTAGACTCCCTGCTGTGCAATAGAACTTAAAACTTATTCTAGTTTATCTGAAACTTTTTACCTTTTAGCCAGTGACTATTCACTTTCCCCCTCTGCCCCCACAATCCACCAATCTTATTCACATTTCCCCAGTTTTGCTCGTATTTATTTACTGTGTGTGTAGTTCTATGCAAGTTTATCACATGTGTAGGTTTGAGCATCTACCAGTGCAGTCAATATACAGAACGGACCCATCACTACAAGAATTCCTAGTGTTGCTCTTTTTATTTATGTATGTATTTATTTATTTTTTGAGAGGGAGTCTCGCTTTGTCGCTCAGGCTGGAGTACAGAGGTGTGATCTCAGCTCACTGCAGCCTCTGCTTCCTGAGTTCAAGTGATTCCCCTGCCTCAGCTTGCTGAGTAGCTGAGTTTACAGGCGCCTGCCACCATGCCTGGCTAATTTTTGTATTTTAGTATAGACAGGGTTTCACCATGTTTGTCAGGCTGGTCTTGAACTCCTGACCTCTAAACGATCTGCCCGCCTCAGCCTCCCAAAGTGCTGGGATTACAGGCAGGAGCCACTGCGCCTGGCTGTGTTGCTCTTTTTAAACTACACTGACTTCCCTTCTTCTTCTTCTTACTCCCTAATCCCTGGCAATCATTTACTTATCTGCCTTTCATTTTCAAGATTTTCATTTCAAAATGTCTTATAAAATGAAATGATACAGTATATAATCTTTTGGGGTTTACATTTTTTCGCTCAGCTGGAGATCTCTCCAAGTTATTGCATATTTCAATAGTTTATACCATTTTCTTGCTGAGTAATATTCCATGGTATGTATGTGATTACAGTTTTTGAGAATACATCTTTTAAAATGAGGTTGGATACCAAGAATTGACTACAAATTACCCTAGGATAAGAGCTTGCCAGTTCAATGACTTTGGTCTGCAACCAGACCTCTCAGAATGCAATGATATACACAACTGATCCAATAAAACATATATATATATATATATGTATATATACACACACACACACACGTACATACACACACGTGAGTGTCCTCGGCAAGAGTTGCTCTTTATTTTGTGTTGCAACTCCAGTTGCAATTGTCCTGAGTTCCTACAAAGCCCAGTTCTTGGACTGAGAAGTAGTCATGAGACCGAAGTCACTGCAGAAAATTGAAGCTTCCCAAGCTGTCTTATTTCAATGGCTGCATAACAGTAAAAGGAGAGTTCTCATGTCCAAATGTCAGAACCTCCCAAATAGTGCTAATCACAGTTCTCACTTCACTGAAGATTGAACTTTGTTCCAAGAGTGTTTAAGTGACTTGCCTAAGGTAAACCAGCTGGGATTTTTTGTTTTGTTTTGTTTTGTTTCTGAGCCAATGCTAAAAACAGTCCTCTGACCACCTCAATAAATGGCTTAGTTTTATATTTTGTTTTGCAAGTGGAGTACTGGCCTTTTAACATGATCAAAACTGCATAACTAACTTTTGTGCACAGTGCAATCCCATAATACGGGGGCCTCCCCTTAAAAGAACACAAAAAGGCCTATTTATCCCCGCAATGCCACAGCTGACTGTGCCACCTTTGAAATTTAACTTTGCCTTACTTTTTGGCCTTCTTGATATCTCCTCCTAGGAGTTCCCACTGCACTATGTGCTCCTTGAGCCAGAGATGCTGGCCACAGTGCACTAAGTGGAGAAACCTCAGACTTTGAAGTCTGCAAGTTTCCTAGACTAAGAATTATGAATATTTTGTTTTAGTTTTATTTATAGATACAGGGATGCATGCTATGTATATAGTTTTTAATCATAATCCAATCATCCATAGTCATATTAGGAGCAGTAATTTAAACTGCTGACCTCAGTGCAATTGCTGAAATTTGCAAATAAAATTAAATACAGCAATGAACATAGTAATGTTGCATCTCTTTCCTCTGAGGAAATGAATAAATTTCTATTCCACATTTAATGATTACATCTGGGGCAGGCACAGTAGAAAAAAAGATAGAAAATAGCTATGTGTCATGTACCATACTAAGCAACAAATAATGTTTTTAAAGGCTAGGTTTAGATGTAATTTAAGTCACATTTTCATACTTCCTATAGGACAGCCTTTAGCTTCAGGGCACCATTTTAACTGTGTTGCTGGCTGGGACATGCAGTCTTGCCAAGGAAATAGAGAAATAATCACATACTGTTGTTTCTGTCTCACAATACTTGCAATCAGTCATGAAAGTAAAAGTTCTCTATGTTTCAATAAATTTTCCTTTTTACTTGTCCTAAGTAACTACTTCAAACTGCTAGAGTTTCTGAGAGTCTTCTCTACAAATGCGAATCAATAACCCCTCAAACTAAAATTCATGAAATCAATTCTTTGAAATGAACACAATTTTTGGAAAAGATAATTTCTACCCAAACTAGTTAAGATGCTTTTTGAATATTAAATATTATCCACAGGCAGTTGAATGGTTAAGAGGATTGAGCTGACTGACATAAATTGCAGAATCATCATATACATGGAGGACAATTGAAATCAATAAAGTAGACATCATCTTCTACTAAACAGTATATAGTATGAACAGTGGAAACCTGGGAAACCATAATATTAAATTAATTGGTAGAGAAACAGGAGGCAATGAGGTAGATAGAGAAGTGGCTAGACAGGTACAATAATAATCAAATTATTTCACAAGAAAGACAAAAAAAGTTATCTAAAGAATGAGTTAATAACAATGTCAAATGTCATGGAGAGACTCTACTTTAAAAATATGAACAATTATGTGTCTATTAGGAAGCCACTGCTGAACTTAGGAAAAGGGTTTCAATAGAACTTGTGAAAAGAAGCGAGACCAGTCAATTGAGAAATAAATGGCAGAAAAATGAATAGAAATGTTAAACAAAGACAAATTTTTTGAGGAATTTGAAAAGGGAAGAGGGAAAATTTACTGTTAGGAAGAGATAATAGAATAAAGCAATAAAAATTTAGTGTGTCTTGCTATTGAGAATAGTATGTGTTGGCTTCATTTGTGTTTGGATTTTGGAAAGATATTGGAGAGATATCTATCAGCTGAAGGGATCCCAGGTGCAGAAAGACCCTGACCTAGGCAAAAGATAAAGAAGACCACAGTGTATAGATTAGCTATTATGCATGGGTTAGTACAGTAATTTTTTACTCTAATCATGCATTAGCATCACCTGGAGGACTTTTAAAAAGCATCCTACTGTAGACCCCATTATTAACCAATAATATTTTTACAAAAAGTAGGAATTTTAGGGTTGGAGATGAATTATAGGTATTTTTAAATGTTCTCTAGGTGTTTCTGATAGCAGCCTAGCTTGAAACAGAGGTAGATAGAACACTGGAAATTTTGAGAAAAATCATACCCTAATCATCCTCACTTTCATAAATGAAGTAATATTAAAGTTTGCAAAAAGCATCAAGTGGATTGGGAAATCAAGGAGAGCGTGAAGGTTAAAAATGAAAGTAGGCACAAATAAAGACAGAGCTTTCATAAAATATAAAGGGCTGAGATGATGCCTACTTTCGTTACTTAAACCATAGTCCTTGCACCCTTCCCTGTACCTACAGAATCAGAAACTCTGGAGATGAGGTCCTGCAAAGGACGTTTTAACAAACCTTCCAAGTGAATCTCATCCTTGCTAACCTTTGAGATACACTGACCTAGGAAAATTCTGAATGCTTAAATAATGGTCAGATTCTAATCAGCATCTCAGGGAATTCAGAAAGAGGAGGAATAGATCTGACCAGTCCCTTGAAGATCTGTGAGACATCTCACACTACATTAGCTGACTAGGAGAATATATAATTTTGAGGTGTTCTCCTTTTTATTTGATAATGTTTTAAATTAAATACAATATAGGTGCTGAAAACTTCTAAGTGAATAGCTTGATGAATTTTCACAAAATGAGTACAGCTTTGTTGCTAACACCCAAATCAAGACGAGAACATTAGCCTAATGGTAGAAATCTCCCAAATACTCCCTCTCAGTCCTTGCTATTTCCACCCTGAAGATAAACACACTTCTACGTTGTAGCATAATAGATTATTTTTGCATGTCTTGAACTTTATAAAATGGAAGCTGAAAGTATGTACTCTTGAGTCTGGCTTCTTTCAATCAGCTATTCTTTGTGGTATTCATCCATATTTTTGCATGTAATTATAGTTTATTAATTTTCACTGTTTGACAGTGGTATGTGTCACTAATTTAACTGTATTATCTCTAGTGAAACTTTGTGTTATTTTGAGATATGGTTATTATGTCTATAATGTCTTTTGCTACAGATGTGAGTAAATGTCTAATAATGTGCTATGATTAAAATGTTTGTGTCCCATCAAAATTAATATGTTTAAATCTTATCTTCTGAGGCAATGGCTTAGGACAGGGGGCCCTTTTGTAGGTGATTAGGTCCTGAGGACACAGCTCTCATAATGGGATTAGTGCCTAGAAAATATAGGTCCAAAGGTGCTTATTCTCCCCTTCCTCTATGTGAGGACACAGCAAGAAGGCATCATCTATGAATCTGAAAGTAGTCCTTCACCAGACACTGTATCTGCCCACAGCTTGATCTTGGACTTCCCTGTATCCAGGACAGTGAGAATGAAATTTATGTGGCTTATAAGGTACCCTGTTTATGGTATTTCTTATATCAGGATTAATACACTAAAAAAACATAATTTATTTCTACAGGGAAGCTGATATGATTTGGCTGTGTCCCCACTCCAATCTCATCTTGAATTGTAGTTCCCATAATCACCACATGTCATGAGAAGGACGTGGTAGGAGGTAATTGAATCATAGGGGCAGTTTCTCCATGCTCTTCTTGTGATAGTAAGTTTTCACAAGATCTTATGGTTATATAAGGAGTTTCTGCCTTCACTCGATTCTCATTCTTCTCCTTTCTTCTGCCATGTGAAGAAGGATGTGCTTGCTTTTCCTTCCAGCATGATTGTAAGTATCCTGAGGCCTCCTCAGCCCTTCCTAACTGTGAGTAAATTAAACCTCTTTCCTTTGTTAATTACTCAGTCTCAGTATGTCTTTATTAGCAGCATGAGAACAGACTTATACAGTTAATTGGTACAGGGAGTGGGGCACTTACTATAAAGATACCTGAAAATGTGAAAGCAACTTTGGAACTGGGTAAATGGCAGAAGCTGGAACCACTTGGAGGGCTCAGAAGAAGACAAAAAACTGTGGGAAAGTTTGGAACTTCTTAGAGACTTAGAGAGGGCTCAGAAAACAGGAAGATGTCGGAAAGTTTGAAACTTCCTAGAGAGTTGTGAATGGCTTTGACAAAAATGCTGATAGTGATATGCACAATGAAGTCCAGGCTGAGGTGGTCTCAGATAGAGATGGGGAACTTGTTGGGAACTGGAGTAAAGGTCACTCTTGCTATGCAAAAAGACTGATGGTATTTTGCCCCTGCCTTAAAGATCTGTGGAAATTTGAACTTGAGAGAGATGATTTAAGGTATCTGGCAGAAGAAATTTCTAAGTGGCAAAGCATTCAAGAGGAAACACAGCATAAAAGTTTGGAAAATTTGCAACCTGATGGTGTGACAGAAAGGAAAGACCCATTTTCTGAAAAGAGATTCAAGCCAGCTGCAGAAATCTGCATAATTAACAAGAAGCCAAATGTTAATCACCAAAACAATGGCAAAAATGTCTCCATGGCATGTCAGATGTCTTCACAGCAGCCCTTCCCATAACAAGCCTGGAGGGCTAATAGGAAAAAAATGGTTCTGTGGGCTGGGCCCCGGGCCTTGCTACTTTGTGCAAGCTCAAGACTTGGTGCCCTGTGTCCCAGCCATGGCTAAAACGGGCCAAGGTACAGCTTGGGCCATGGCTTCAGCAGGTGTGAGCACCAAGCCTTGGCAGCTTCCATGTGGTATTGAGCCTGAGGGTACACAGAAGTCAAGAATTGAGGTTTGGGAACCTCAGCCTAGATTTCAGAGGGTATATGGCAACTCCTGGATGTCCAGGCAGTAATTTGCTGTGGAAGTGGAGCCCTCATAAAGAATCTCTGCTAGGGCATTGTGGAAGGGAAATGTTGCGTTTGAGTCACCACACAGAGTACTCACTGCGGCACTGCCTAGTGGAGCTGTGAGAAGAGGGCTACTATCCTCCAGACTCCAGAATGGCAGATTCACTGACAGCTTGCACTGTTCACCTGGAAAAGCCAAAGGCACTCAACACCAGCCTGCAAAGGCAGCCAGGAGAGGTGTTGTACACTACAAAGCCAAGGGTCAGAGCTGCCCAAGGCCATGGGAGCCCACCTCTTGCATCAGCATGACCTAGATGTGAGACATGGGATCAAAGGAGATCATCTTGGAGCTTTAAAATTTGACTACCCTGCTGGATTTTGGATTTCCATGGGGCCTGTAATCCCTTTGTTTTGGCCAATTTCTCCCACTTGGAGCAGGCGTATTTGCCCAATGCCTATATCCCCATTGTATAATATCTAGGAAGTAAGTAACCTGATTTTGGTTTTGCAGGCTCATAGGTGGAAGGGACTTGGTTGTCACAGATTAGACCTTGGAATTGGACTTTTTGGGTTACTGCTGGAATGAGTTGTAGCTTCTTCCCCAAGTTCTTCCTATGATTGATTACATGATGTCATTCAAATCAGTAATGATTTTCTTGACTAATAACTATGTCAGCTAAAACAATCCCCCATCAGTCTCGATTACAATATCCCATTATGTTTTCTTCACTGAACTTATCACTATCCAATAGATTTTTTTACTGTTGTCTCATTTGACTTTAGAATATAAATGCCATCAACTCTTGACTACATTACTAATACATTAGTTACAACTTTATCTTACATACCTAGAATGAGGCTGACTTATGGTATATATCTAAAGAATAGCTTATCTGATTAAATATGTTTTTTGCTTCTCAATATGTCCATAAAATTTATTGGACATTTATTTGAGAGGCAGTAATGTACTGAGCTTAAAAGTGACTGCTCTAGAATCAGAAAGACTTGGGGACAAATCTGACACTAATAGTGTGACCTAAATCAATTTACTTAAGCCTATTCTGGATTGGTGTTATATTTGTAAAATTATTACTGACTGGGCATGGTGGCTAACATCTGTAATCCCAAAACTTTGGGAGGCTCAGGCAGGAAGATAATTTCAGCCCAGTAGGTCAAGGTTGCAGTGAGCTAGGATTGTGCCACTGCACTACAGCTTGGGTAACAGAGCCACACCCTGTATCTAATTTTTAGAAATGTATTATTATTTTAATAGTGCATTTTTATTAACTTTAATGTTGCCAGCAGTCTCAGTTTCAGGTTTTCTGACTTCTTTATCAGTATCCTAGAAGTTTTATTTTTGTCAGTAAGAAGATTCCAGCAAGGTGATGGCACAATTGACTTGTTACTCCCTCTGGCAAAATTGCCGCAGCAGGGGATTGAGAAGGCACTCTCAGTCGCATAGATTTCATTTTGCTCTTGCTATCTCTACTAGTTAAATCACAGGTTCACTGCTGCTGCTTGTTTCTCATTTTCTGCTACAAAATAAGAGTAGTAAGAAGAGAATAGAAAGTGAGAACAAAAATGTAGCAAACCTTTGTCCATAAGAAGCCCTGTGAGAAAGGCAAAGTATGAGAGCACTTTTAGTATAATTTGAAGAGTTCTACAGAGCTGGATTGCTTAAAAATAGGCTACCTCTCACTCTGCTCCTGAATTCTATATTTTAAATAACAGTTGGACTTTGAACCTATTTTTCCCCAATGAAATTCAGGAGAAAGCAGATTTTTTTTTTCTTTTTTTTTTTTTTTTTTTTTAATTATACTTTAAGTTTTAGGGTACATGTGCACATGCTGGTGCGCTGCACCCACTAACTCGTCATCTAGCATTAGGTATATCTCCCAATGCTATCCCTCCCCCCTCCCCCCTCCCCACCACAGTCCCCAGAGTATGATATTCCCCTTCCTGTGTCCATGTGATCTCATTGTTCAATTCCCACCTATGAGTGAGAATATGCGGTGTTTGGTTTTAGGTGCTGGAGAGGATGTGGAGAAATAGGAACATTTTTACACTGTTGGTGGGACTGTAAACTAGTTCAACCATTGTGGAAGTCAGTGTGGCGATTCCTCAGGGATCTAGAACTAGAAATACCATTTGACCCAGCCATCCCATTACTGGGTATATACCCAAATGACTATAAATCATGCTGCTATAAAGACACATGCACACGTATGTTTATTGCGGCATTATTCACAATAGCAAAGACTTGGAACCAACCCAAATGTCCAACAATGATAGACTGGATTAAGAAAATGTGGCACATATACACCATGGAATACTATGCAGCCATAAAAAATGATGAGTTCATATCCTTTGTAGGGACATGGATGAAATTGGAAACCATCATTCTCAGTAAACTATCGCAGATTTTTAATAAAACATTATATAGACTAGACAATTTGGTAAATAATGGCTAATATGTATTGTGTAAACAAGGGCACTATTCTGAGCCTTTAAAATAGATCATCAAATTTAATTCCAACAATAGCTCTAAGAGACTAAGAAAACAAAATGAAACAATTATTTTTCCTATTTTATAGGAGAGAAAATTGAGTCACAAAAAGTTAGTAATTTGCCCAAGTTCATGCAGTTAAAAAGTGGTGGAGACAAGTTTCAAAAAAAGCCATCTAAGAGAATAGCCTTAATCGGTGAACACACTGCAGTTTGAGATGTTAAAAACATAGAAAGAAAGTGAAGAAAGTTAAGAATGGAAAAAGATGCCCAAAGGAGGAAAAGAAACCGAAGACATAAAAACAATCATTGTCCTTTTTACTTTTTCTAGAAAGTCCTTCCTGACTAGGCTGAAGAACACATGACAACAATAAACAATGTTTGCAGCAAATTTCTATCTAAATTTATCTTCTATATTTGAATTTGAATAGGAAAAATAGTTAAATTCCTAAAAATAGGAAAAATAGTTAAGTACATATTGCAACATTTCTTACTGGGTAAACAATGGGAATGCAAAACGCACATTAAATTTGTGATTGGTGTTCTTAATAAATTGTAATAACAGAATTATTGGTTTATGCATATAGAACAATCATTATAATGTTTCTGTTGCATTTTTGTATTATTGTCCTGGATTTTTCTCTAAAGTATGGATTTAAAGAGAGTCTGTTCAAATTTATTTAAGTTATTTAATAATCCAGGCTCAATATTCATACTCATTACACAAATAAAATTTTCCTAATGGTTTTTAAATTTACAATTTGGAAGGCATCAGCCTAAAAATACAATGTAAAATGTATGTGTATATCTTCAAACACATATATACACATACTCCAAAAAAGTCTAAGAAATGAGGTTATAATGAATTCATCTACAATCTGCTTCAAGTATCAGGACTTTTTAAATGTTTTCAATGAGATTATGCAATATGACATACAGAAAGCTCCTGTGAAATTTAATGATTGTACTATAGTTGACAAAACTTATATTGAAATATTTTCATTTCATTAACAACTGTAATCCTCCCATTTGCATCAATATATTCATTGTTTTCTAAAGTTAAATGAATTAAATAAATATTGTCCTTCAACGATAGATTTATATGCATGTTTTATTATTTATTCTTAGTGTCTGTATTTTTGTATACTTAAATACATACATAAATATTTTAAAATTCAAAGTCGTGAACAAAGAAAATAAAAATTCTAATATCTTTAATAAATGACTTATGCTACAAATAAAAGTAAGCAGAGTTTTATGTATTTAGTAGATAATTTCAGCACCAATCTTGTGCAAGGTGTTATTGTAAGAAGATATGTGTCAGGTTCTACTACAACAAAACTTACTATAGCCAAAATGCATTTATCCAAAATTACAGCTAATCAGTATCCCAGCTGTAGATTTTGAGCTGTGTATTCTTCCTCTGAAATCTTGCCACTGAGTACATATCTGGGTCACCTTTGCAGGATGTCAGTTGCCATGTGGTTAGGGAATACAAACTAATTTTATGGAGTCCAAAGCCAAATGTAAATGAGTTCTGGATATTCAGCCTTTTTGGATAATATTTGTCTTAAATGATAAATAAAATTTTGACTGTATAGTAATATAAGAGGTGGACATGGGTGTTAGACACCCACATTTACACGCAGGGCCTCAGAAACAACAATGCTTACGCTTTTCTAAATGGTTAATTTTAGCATCCATCCAAATGTCAGTTAGCCTGTCAGTGAAGTGAAGCTGCACTTTCAGTGATGTCCATGGGCTCTTTTATACAGTGCTAACATTTGCATAAAACCAGCTTTTTTGTGCCTTATGTTTCCAAATCAATTTAGTTTTGTGTGCTAATATTTTATTAGAGCCCTGGAGATAAAGAAGCATGCAGGTCAGCCATGTGTGCTGCTCAATCCCCAAAGGAAACCTCTACTAAAAACCAAAAGATTGACACCAGATAAGATTAACAAAAGAATTAGTCATGCACAATCAACTGTGTTAAATACTGGTGGGGGGAGGGGGAAGCATCTCCTTCTCTTGTCCTTCAGGGTGGCGTGCTAGTGCTAATGCTTCCAGTGTATATTATTATGTGCTTCTGAGTGTACCATTGTTTTCTACAAAGGTGGATTTGTTAGAAACAACTATCACCATTACTTTAAATGCTACTAATGAGGTGAGCAAGTAAAATCTTCAATCCTCTGTGCTATTTAATCCTAGACCTACACCAAGGGAGCTTCTCCCTAAGGAATAAAACAGTTTGGTCTCTTTCTCAGTCTTGGGCTGAATATGCTTGAGCTCTAACCTCAAAATACTACATAATGGCTGAAAATTTCCAAACTGAGCAATCAATGAACAAAAATATTCAAGAAGTAAATCCTTTCCCTGAAGGGCTTATTATCTAAAATTGTTGGTTAAAACATAGAAAAAATATTCTATCACACAGTTAGACAGCATTCACGTTCCACTTCTGAAAAAAAATGGGGATTTGTTTACAGTTCTTTATATATTGTTTAATGTTCTAAATTTTAAGATCTCAAAAGAATTAAAACTAAAGTATGAATACTTTAAATATTTCTTGAAATACCTCTTATACCATTTAATATTTAAAATCTGAATCTGGATTATTTGAGGGGATAATTTTGTTGTTAGTATTAAAAAATTAACCAGAGAATAGAAAAGAATGTGATGTATAAAAAGGTACCCCTTTACGCAGTTTTGATATTTTGTGTTCAGTACGTCTTTTTTCCTTCTTAGGTCCACATCGAGAAAATACATCATTTCAAATGAAGTACCTATTATACCAATTGTGTGGTTTCTTCTTGAGACAATATCTTCATTTCTACTCAAAGTCTACAGGAACATAGCTAATTGTCATATACATTGGATTTAGTAGTTTCACTGATTGAGCATATATGCTATGCAAACTCTCTGTTAGATATTTTACTTTTATTGTTTGTTTAAGTCTTATTCATAAGTCTATATTACATTTGGGAAAATTAGCTCAGAGTTGTTAATAAACGTGCTCCAATTACACTATGAAAAGTAGAAGCATCCATGTTTAGATAAATAGTGTGAACAATGTGTGTTAGGCAGGATAATGTCTCTCCCCAACAGGTATTTTCCCTGGGAACCTATGAATATGTTACTTTAGATGACAGAAGATAATTATTAACATTGAAGATACATTTAAGTTTGCTAATCAGTTGATGCAATTAAAATCCAATTAAGGCTACTGATGAAATTATGAGATCACTCAGGAATATTTCAGCAGGCCCAATCTAATCACATGAATCCTTAAATTGGGGGAAGAAGAGGGAGAAGAAGGAATCAGAGAGACAGAGATGTGCTTTTTCAGGTTTTCAAGATAGAAAAGGACCAGGAGCCAAGGAATTGAGGCAGCCTCCAGATGCTGGAAAAGCCAAGGCAATGGATTCTTCCCTTCAGATTCTAGAAAGGAATGCAGCTCTGATAACACCTTGCTTTTAGGCTAGTGAGACCTGTGGCAGGCCTATGACCTACAAAATTGTAAGATAAGTTTTTGTTGTTTTAAGACACTGTATTTGTGGTAATTTGTTACAGCAGCAATACAAAATTAATACAAACATTTGTAACATGGTTTCCTACTTTCTTAATTATTTTGAAATATTGTCAGGCAGGAGGAAGCTAGGAAATAAGGCAAAAAAAAAAAAAAAAAAAAGGTCTGGCATGTCCTTTAAACGTCATTGGCCCACCCATGGGCTTACACAATTAACTTAGCTGACCAACATTTTACTATTAGTAAATAATGAAGACTTAGTGAAGTCACATGTTAGCTTGTAGATTTCACGCCAAGAAATGCCAGTAACTATTGTATGATTGAAAATATAATTCCAAGGTATGGTTAGTGGCCTCTGTAAGTAATAACCAGCTTCATATCTAATCCAGCAACCTTGTCCTGTGATTGCCTCTAAATGCCTAGCTTCTCAAATGCTCTTGGAATGGTATTAACATGTTACTGGTTCCCTCATTAATTAATAAGCCAAAATATATTTGACAAGTGTTCATTTTATATTGGCATGATAGTCATGATTTCGTCCTTTTGAAAATTATGCTTTATCAATATCAACTAAATGAGGAGTCAGCAAACTATGGCTTCTGGGCCAAATCTGGTTTATTGCCTATTCTTGCAAATAAAGTTCCTTTGAACTCAGCCAGGTGAAGTAGATCCAAATGCTTCACACAGGCACATTCTTTCTTAAGCTATTTATGTAATTTCACATGCACTCTTATTAGTAGAAAACTAAGTTGGTCACTAAAATTGTTAATAAATTTCCTCAGTTTTAGGCATAGGATCAAAACTCATTTCTAACTTTCACTTTTCTTGCTCTCCTGAATATCCACCTCTAAACCAGTGGTTCTAGTCCTGAGCATCAGGAATAAAGAGGGAGCACTGTGTTGCTGAATCCTTTGCAATGGAATGCTCTGTGTGGCTGAGGTATCCTTTTTTGTGGGTAGACAGTGCATTATTCATAAGCATACATTTACTATCTTAGTGGATGTAGATCCCATCTGGCTTATCTTGAATTCAGATCTGTCTCTTGAGCTCTGGATCCATTCCACCAACTATATATAAAATATCTGTCTCTGTTTAAATGTGTTAAGGACATCTTACTCTCAAAAAAATCTACTAATCTACTACTAATTTTACCCTGCCCCCATCCTAATTTAATTCCATACTGGGCAATCACCTTTTTGTATCTACCAAAGCCCCCAAAAACTCATTATCCAAGAGAAATATTTGGGAACTGGCCTACATTTTCTCATATCCTTTCTTTGCATCTGTACCAAATACGTGGTGGTTCATTCTTTCCTCCCCATTCATATAGTAGCTAGTTGTTTATATTAATGTCGTAGGAATGAAAAGAGCAAATGGAGGCAAAAAGAATAATAGAAACAGTAAAGCAAGAGTGGGGTAAGGATAAGGATGGTGTACAAAATGCATACTGCAAGGTCCTTTATGGTTTGCTAAATGAGGTTCACATTTTAAGAATTATCTCAGAGGAATAAACATGATCAGTTTACATTACTTATAGACTCCATAAGACACATTGTCAATAAGACACATAGGCACAACTATTTTTCAGCATCAAAATAATTTTTTTCTCACATTATTTAACGAGACATCATTGTATAATAATAAAGACATTATATAGGAAAAGTTTGATGGGACTCTTTCTCATTATATTTCTTAAATAAACCTTGTGGGAAAAAAGAAAAAAAACCCTATGGGATTCATTTTTATCATGAATTTTTATCATAATTCATAATTATCTGCCAAGAATTTCTTATTTCTCCATAAAGGCTATTTTATTTTTGGTGATATGTTGGATAAGTGAAGAATGACTAAGGATTAGAAGTCACAGTCCTTGAAAATAAGTGAATTGCAAATATTTTATATATTATATTAATAGTCATCAGTGATCAGTATGGCTGATCACATGTTGTGGTAGTTGAAAAGCTTAATAAGGACACTTGCCTAAAAAGAGACTTGGTTGTGTAAAGAATCTGTCATATTTGCCATCTTTTATCTTTGCACCTCTATACTCCTGCATTATTGCTCTTATCTCACCTATGAAAATAACAGAAGTTTCTGTTAGATATGTTTTCCTATTCAGTCTATTCTATAAGTATACCCAGAGTCATATTTCTAAAATGAATATTTAATCATACCAGTCTTTAAAATTGTCAATGTTTTCTAGTCCCTGCAGGTCCAAAGATAAATATGACACCCAAAGCTCTACAAACATACTGGAAGGTGTCTCTTTCTAAACATAGCATGCTGTTCCATGTCTGTGTCTTAAGTTTTGAGTCTTTGTTCTCTTTCTGCTCGATAAAGTTCTCATTATTCTTCAGGATATAACTCAGAAATCTATTCCTGCATAAGGAGTAAGCACATAACTTAGTCTTTGAACAAGGAATTTTTTTGAGAGTGAAAGGGCGTACACAATGATTACACAAGGGCTCCAAGTAGAAGTGGACTGGGCCCACTGGTTTGCATGATCCTCCTGTTTATGCCACATCTGTGTATCTATATTTACTATCAGATGTGTCACATATGTCTGTACACAATCCCAGCTACACATTTCTTGAGAATATTCCCTTCTACAGTTCAGGTAAGGATTTGGGGCTGGAGATTAAAAAATTGAGGATTATCAGCATAGAGATGGAATTTAAAGTTATGAAGCTTTGTTACAGTACATGGGAAATGAGTGTTGATATAGAAGAACTCAGGAGAGCATAGGAGGGAGACAAGACAGGGAGTGAGAGAAAAGGAATAAAGAGGAGAAGGGATCAAGAATCTTAGATATCATAAAACTGAGAGTTCAGAAAGATGAGAAATAAATACAGTAGTAAAGAAGAGTGGGAAGGACTGGCCAGTAAAGTGAAATTAAACCAGGGGAGTAAGGTGTTTCTGAAACTAAATAAAGTGTTTAAAGACAAAGACTGAGCATTGGATATTGGATTTGGCAACTTGAAAATCATTGGTGGCTTTTAGTCATTGATGAGTTTTGGAGGACTGGATAGGGGGAAGTCTGATGAGAAGGAGAGGAAAAGGAGTTATGGAACAAAGAAACTTCTTTGAACACTTTATTAAAGAATAACAGTAAAGTTAGAAATGGGAGTGGAGTGAGATAGATCAAAGGAGATTGCTCAGTAATTATTTTTTAAAAAGACATGTGATAGGATAGGTATGCATGAAAAATAATGGTATGATCCAATCAAGAAGAAAAACTTAAAGATGCAATAAATTATCATTGTACTGATGTTACAGTATAATTATCTCCATTTTAATACTAATGCACTTGAGAGAAGGCATAGGAAGTGTATAACTCTTCGAATTGACTAAACTTTTTCACACTTATTTCATTTCATCCTCAAAACAACTCTATGAAATCTAGTGATGTTAAATAACTAGCATAGATGAGAAACAATAAAGCTAGGCTCCAAACCCAGGCAGTCCAGCTCTAAAATCTCACACTACAAGGCCAGAATGAGAGAAAGAAAAAGAAGCACAGAAGGAAAAACTACAGACTTTTTCCTGTGGCCTTTTAATGTCCAAGGGGAGACAAACTGGAAAAATACTTGAAAATTCATGGACACATACATATATCAAAAAATATATATATGTGAAAAATATATTGATGTATATAGTTGAAAATATATAAAGGATATCTATATTTAAACAAATAATATAGTAATTGCAAATAAATATTATAAAGTTGATGTTAAAAGAATAGACAACAAGTACCAATCTGGATGACATTAATAAAGGCAATTTTGATGACATTAATAAATGCAATTTTGATGAGAGAATACAATTTGAGACAGATTGTCCAGGAAATAGTATCGTAGATTGGACAAGGGATAAAAAAGGAGGAAAAGCAGAAGGAGGAGGAAGGGGAAGGAAAACTGGGTGGGCTATACCACTTCTTTTCTATGTTGTTTATATTGTTGTTGACTGTTCAATTTTCTACAATTAATTTAAAAAACAGCAGAGGATTCTGTTTACCCTGCAAGCCTCGGTTATTTCCACCCCTTCCCTCCACACCTCTCCCTCCCTGCAATTAACACAGGAAGCTCTCTCCTACCATCAGCCTAAGTCAATCCCATCTTTTCCCCTCTCCTCCTAGATAATTCCTTCCCCTCTTGTTTTTTTCATTAACTACATAACCCTTAACTTTTGCTTCCAGCATAATCTTACTCTTTCCCTTAAGAATCATTTTCTCACTTTCCCACACCAGGTGACAATTTCTACTTAGGTGTTTACATAGCACCACAACACAACTTTGTACTAATATATAAATTTATATATTATACAAATGGACTCTTTGAGGGCAGAGCTGTGCCTTATCTTACAATTCTCCTTTGACTGGCAGAGTGCCTTGCTCCCAAGAGGTGTCTAGTTAACATTTGTTGAAAGGAGATTGCGAATGAAGAATAATTCACACACTAGAAATTGGAGTTCCAAAATCACATATTCACAATCACCTGTCATGTCCACTTGGATCTGTCACAAGCATTTCAAACTTGGTATCAACAAAATAAGGTCATAATTTTCTTCCACATTCACCTCCTTCTATTATGCATTCCTTCATTTAATCAGCCATTCTTGCATGTAACATTTATTGAGTACTGACTGTGTACCAGGCTGTATTTCAAGCCCTTGGGACCACCAGCACCAATAACTACCCTGTTGCTCCAAGAAAAAACCTCTGTCTCCTACTTTCCCTCACCCCATTCCCCAATACCTAAGTCACCAGCAAGTCCTACTCATTCTATCCTCAATAAATCCTGAATTTGCCAACTTCTCCACATCACCAGGTTTACTCCTTTCACCTAGGCTTTCATCATATTTAATTACTGATCATCCTAATGTGTCTCCTCACATAAATTCTAATCTCCTTTAATCCATACCCTGTATAGCATAAAAATAAAAATTCTAAGCATATAATTAAAACATGTTACTCCCCTCCTATAATGCTTCAAAAATGTTAACTACATTTGGATCAACATCTTAATTATTTCCTGTAAGTACCAAGGGCCTTCATGATGTGGTCCTCCAATATTGCCTCACTTATTTTGCTAGCAACTGCAACCCAAACACTGTACTCTTCTTTCATTTAGTCAAACACTTCAACCCAGGTCAAACTTTAAGTCATTGCCTATGACTTTTCCTCTACGTAGAATATTCCTTACTACACTCTTCATTGGGAAAGTTCTCTATTATCTTTTAGAGTTCAGTTTAAACATCACCCACTAAGAGAGGTATTTTCTTACTACCTCGTCTGAAATAAATCTACATTATTCTTCATTTCAGATCTTTGTTTCTTTCATGACCCATACAACAATTTGCAATTTTGTATGGGAACTAAGGAGATTGAGTACCTTGGTAAATTTTTGTTCTTAACAAAGTGCTAAAGAAGCTTAATAACATGTTTTTGAATGAGTGAATGAATTAATGAAAAGAGGAGGGAAAAGAGGTAGAAAGGAAGTTAGGAAGGCAAAAAAATACACATTTATAGTTTTCTGCTTACCTATTAAAAATCCATGAAAAATTTTTTTATTTTTCTATGAGCAAAATTTTATGACCATCTCATTGTATACCAGATTGTATACTGAAAAAATAGAGATAGAAAATAAAATTTGAATGTAGAACTTTTACTCTATTATGCAATGCTTATGTCAAAACAAAATTTTTAACATACTGTATTACACTATGTAGAATTTATTAAAATTATACAGAAAAGGAAGACCTAGATGCATTGATATAAATCATACATATATTTAAAATATATTTCCAAACATAAAAAAGAAGTTAATATGTTTAAAAACTGCAAAATAAATAGTTAATATGTACTCAGACAGAGGCTTCCTTATTTAAATTCCGAACATATTTGAGTATATAAACCAGTTCCAATAACTGCTTATAATTTCAGGACCAATTTCAAAATACTGCTCTCATTGTCTATTTTCTTACTTTCAAATTAATACATAGCTACATATTGAATGCTTACAAGTAGTGTGTGGTGCTAAGCGAATACAGTTTTTGAGGCATCGAGAAAAAGTCAACTAAATGGCATACATTTATATGTCAAATTGGGTAGTATGATACTTTATCAAATTGCAAAATGCATTTCTGCTCAAATACTCAGTTTACTGAAACATTTAAAGAAATTTGAGAAAGTTAGTGATCTGTTACTAGACTCTCATCCATTTGGAAGTAATCAGTAGAGGTTTTATATTTTCTCAGCAATGGTAACGGCATGTATGAACTGTTGCATACAGAAACAATGTTAAAATGCATAATGAAGATTGGATTTTCATATACACAGAGTTCAATTTTACACATATTTTATGTTTCCCTTTTCATATTGTGAGCATAGCTTAGGCAACAGAAATTCAGTGACTGCAGCTCAATAGGCTTGACTTATTTCTTCTTGGGGGATATTCCCACCATTTGAAGGCAAAAGTACTTCTCTTAGGAGGCACTGGGGTGGGATTCAGGGAGTATAATACGTAGAGATGATAGCTTAGAGATTTAGGGAAACATGCTCTATATTCCTTCAGAGATCCAATGATAAGATGTAGAGCCAGCCAAAGAATTTAAGACCAGGCCACTCAGGCTTTCCTACGGAACAGTATTAGTATGGAAAAGGAAATTTAGTTCACCTTACTAACATGGGCAACCAGATGGAAATTTGTCATGCAATTCTCATTTACTCAACAAATATTTATTGATAGCCTGTTAAAACCAAGCACTGTGTTAGGCTTTAAGGATAGAAAGATAAATGATACTCTCAAAAACTTCATGTTCAGTTGAAAGTTATAAATTGCATGTAAAATCACAGGACACTATGAGAATCATGGAGAGAGCCAGCTATCCCAAGGAGGATTCATAGAGAAGTATACACACATGTGTAATATTAAAGCATGATTATAAAATTAGCCAATTCAAATAAGGGAGGGGAGAGTGGAGGATGATGCTGAAGAGGTATCTCAGGTGATTCTGGCCACATAATGAAACCTGGAATCTGGTACCAGGCCATAAATTTGTTTTTACAAAGATAGGAAGAAGGATACAGCCAGTAATTTTATAATAATTTTATGTTTTTATTTTACTTATATATGTTAATTTTATGATACTCTGAAAATCTAACTTATTTATATATATATAATAGCAATAAGGATATAATGAATAATACTATCATATTATTATCAATATTATTAAAATATGATCAAAATAATAGCAGCTTACATTTATTAAGCTCTTTGTGATAGGCACTGTCACACTAAGCACACTAATATGCTTAGTACGCATTATAAATGTATTCTTAAAAAAGAAGTGAATTTAGGTAAATCTGCACATAATAGTGACAGATCAGAGAAAAATAAAGCTAGGAAAAAGTAGTTAAGGCTTCACATGATCAATAGGACTTTGTCAAATAGAAGGATAGAGAGTGATATGGTTTGTATTTGTGTCCCCATCCAAATGTCATGTCGAATTGAGGGAGGCACCTGGTGGGAGGTGATTGGATCATGGGGAGGAATTTCCTCCTTGCTGTTCTCATGACGGTAAGTGAGTCATCACCAGATCTGATGATTTAAAAGTCTGTGGCACTTACCTCCTCTCTCTCTTCCTCCTGCTCTATCATAGTAAGACGTGCTTCCTTCCCCTTCACCTTCTGCCATGATAGTGGGTTTCCTGAGCCCTCCCCGTCATGCTTCCTATTAAGCCTGTGGTACTGTGAGTCAATTAAACCTTTTTCTTCATAAATTATCCAGTCTCAGGTAGTTCCTTATAGCAGTGAAAAAATAGACTAATACAGAAAATTTGTACTTGGAGTGGGACACTGCTATAAAGGTACATGAAAAAGTGAAAGTGACTTTAGAACTGGGTAATGAACAGACATTAGAACAGTTTGGAGGGCTCAGAAGAAGACAGGAAGATGTGGGGAAGTTTGGAACTTCCTATAGACTTGTTAAATGGCTTTGACCGAAATGCTGATAGTGATATGGACAACGAAGTCCAGGCTGAGGTCGTCTCAGATGGAGATGTTAAACTTTTTGGGAACTGGAGCAAGGCCGCTCTTGCTATGCTTTAGCAAAGAGACAGGCAGCATATTGCCTCTGCCCTAGAAATCTGTGGAACTTTGAATTTGAGAGAGATGTTTTAGGGTATCTGGAAGAAGAAATTTCTAAGGAGCAAAGTGTTCAAGAAGTAACATGGCTGTTTCTAAAAGTGTATGCTCATACACATGATGAAAGAGATGGTCTGAAATTAGAAGTTATATTTAAAAGGGAAGCAGAACATAAAAATTTGGAAAATTTGCCAACAGACCATGTGGTAGAATAAAAAAATCATTTCCCTGGGGAGTAAGTCAAGCCTGCTTCAGAAATTTGAATGAATAACAAGGAGTCAAATGTTAACAGTCAACACAAGGGGGAAAATGTCCCCAGGGCATTTCAGAGATCTCCCCTCCCATCACAGACCAAGAAGCCAAGGAGGAAAAAATGGTTGTTTGAGCAAGGCCCGGGAAACCCTTGCTCTGTGCAGCCTTAGGACATGGTGTCGTGTGTCTGAGCCACTCCACCTCTAGTCATGGCTAAAAGGGGCCAATATGCAGCTTGAATTGTTGCTTCAGAGGGTGGAAGCCCCAAGCCTTGGCAGCTTCCACATGGTACTGGGCCTGCAGGTGTATGGAAGGCAAGAGTTGAGGTTTGGGAACCTCTGCCCAGATTTCAGAGGATGTATGGAAACACCTGTATGTCGAAGCAGAAGTCTGCTGCAGGGGCAGAGACCTCATGGAGAACCTCTGCTAGGAAAGTGCAGAAGGGAAATGTGGGGTTGGAGACACCACAGAGTCCCCACTGGGGCACTGCCTAGTGGAGCTGTGAGTAAAGGGACACTGTCTTCCACACCCTAAAATTGTAGATCCACCAACAGCACCGTGCACCTGGAAAAGCCAGAAACACTCAATGCCAGCCCATGAAAGCAGTCATGGGGGCTGTACCCTGAAGGGCCACAGGGGCAGAACTGCCCAAGGATTTGGGAGCCAACCCCTTGCATCTAGGCAAGTTCTCACTATTTTGCTCAGGCTGGTCTCAAATTCCTGGCCTCAAGCAATCCTCCCACCTTGCCTCAGCATGCCCTGGATATGAGACATGGAGTCAAAGGAGATCATTTTGGAGCCTTAAGATTTAATGAGTGCCCTGCTGGGTTTCAGACTTGCATGGGGCCTATAGCCCCTTTGTTTTGGCCAATTTCTCCTTTTTGTAGCAGAGGCATTTACCCAATGCCTGTACCTCCATTTTATCTTGGAAGTAACAAACTTGCTTTTGATTTTACAAGCACATAAGTGGAAGGTAATTACCTTGTCTCAGATGACACTCTGGACTTGGTCTTTTGGGTTAATGCTGAAATGAGTTAAGACTTTGGTCAGCAGGTACTGTTGAGAATGAATAATTGTATTTTGCTATGTGAAAAAGAAATGAGATTCGGGAGGGACCAGGGTTGGAATTATATGGTTTGAATTTGTGTCCCTGCCCAAGTCTCATGTTAATTGAGGGAGGGGCCTGGTGGGAGATGATTGGATCATGGGTACAGGTTTCCCCCTTGCTGTTGTCATAATAAGTGAGTCATCAGGAGATCTGATGATTTAAAAGTGTGTGGCACTTCTCCCTTCTCTCTCTTCCTCCTGCTCCACCATGCTAAGATGTACTTGCTTCCTCTTTGCCTCTGCCATGATTGTAAGTTTCCTGAGGCTTCCCAGTCATGCTTCTTTTTAAGCCTGTGGAACTGTTAGCCAATTAAATCTATTTTCTTCATAAATTACTCATCCTTAGCTAGTTCTTTATAGTAGTGTGAAAGTGAACTAATACAGAAGCTTTCCCAAAGAATAAAAATACAAGAATTCACAAGAATATGCAAGACACATTTTGGAAACAGGAAATGCCCAATGAGACTGTGCATTGGGAATAGGGAAGGGGGCTTACATGTAATCAGGTTGAAAAAGCACACTGAGTCTAAATTATTACGCTATATGCCTTTGATATGAACTGCAAAATCTATCCTGTGACCTCAGGGTTTTTACTTTTTTAACAAAGTGAGTAATAGGATTTCTTACAAAGAAAACATGAAGATCATTCTGAAATTTCTAGCTTAAGTCATTATCGGGATGATGGATAAAGTTTTCACAGTACATTCTTGAAATAAAAAGAAAACCAAAATCAGGGGCAACAAAAGCAAAAATAGACAAATAGAACCATGTCAAAATTAAAAATGTTTGTGAATCAAAAGGGACAATCAACAGAGTAAAAGGCAATCTGAAAAAATTTAAAGAATTCTAAATTATATCTTATAAGAAATTGATAAGAGTTTTTAAAAACTTCTAAAATTCAACAACAAAAGATAAGTTAAACTTCACTAAAAATGGATGAAGGAATTGTTAGATATTTCTCCAAAGGTTATATACAAATGGCCAACTAACAAATGAAAAAATGCTCAACATCACTAATCATCAGAGCAATACAAATGAAAACCACAAAGAGATATCACCTCACACCGTTAGGATTGCTACTGTAAAAACAATAACAAACAACATCAAAGCAAAAAATAACAAGTGTTGGCAAAAATGTGGAATAAATCAGAACCCTGTGCCAGTTGGTGAGATTATAAAATGATGCAACTTATGTGGAAAATAGAATGGAGGTTCCTCGGAAAAATTAAAAATAGAACTACCATATGATCCAGCAATCCCACTTGTGGGTTTATCTCCAAAAGAATTGAAAGCAGAGTGTAAAGTGATATTTGCACATCCATGTTCATAACAGCACTATTCACACTAGCCAAGATATGGAAATGACTCAAGTGTCCATGGATGAATAAGTGGATAAACAAAAAGTGATATATATATATAGAATGGAATATTATTGTCTTAAAAGGAAGAAAACCTTATCTCACATTATAAAGTGAAATAAATCCGTTATCAAAATAAATATTGTATGATTCTCCTTACATGAACTATCTGAAATAGTCAAATTAACAGAAACAGAAAGTAGAATGGTGATTACCAGGGGTTATGCGGAGGGGGTAAAGAGGAGTTGTTTAACAGGTATAGAGTTTCAGATGTGCACTATGAAATGGTTCTAAAGATCTGATTCATAACAATGTGAATGTACTTAAGAGTGCTGAAATGTATACTTGAAAATGATTAAGATGGTAAATTTTATATTATATGTTTTGTTACCACAATTTGAACAAAATGTCAAGGAGGTCAAAGTGAACAATATTAGCATTTACAGGTTGCAAACTGTAGTGATTAGAAGGATTAATAAATTCATATGTGATCAAATACCAAAATACTTTTCTTGCTCTGGGTTAAACTGTAAAATAGGCAAAGTCTTTCCAGCATTTTGTCACTTTCCTATATTACCTCCTTCTACTACTCCTTTCTGTATAAACTCAACTCTTAGAAGGAATGCTTCACGTAGGCTTGAGGCTTTTATTTTGATTTAAAAGGCTATGTACCTTATTTAGTGCTCTATGATGACCCAATGTTCTATATGTATTAGACATATTTTAAAGAGCATGATTTCAGATGAGATCAATGCTCATCTCATTGCATCACACAGTATTCACAATCTTAAACTGGAAACACACAGTTGAAGGATTTGGTTTAGAAAAGCCTGTAAGAACACAGTCACTCATTTATAAGATATGAACTATAGATGACAACTGTACTCTTTTTAAAGGAATCCTGTGTGTTTACCTATGCACATACCTATATTTATATATGTGCATACACACATATGAAATATTTATAATTTTGTAATATAACCTAAGTAAACCAGGTAGGGGTTTTCAATAGCCTTTATATTTACATATGTATATACTCCAGGTTGGATGTGGTCTTAGTCTGCTTTATGTTACTATAACAGAATACCTGAGGTTAGGTAATTAATTTTAAAAAGGGGTTTATTTAACTCATGATTCTGGTAGCTGGAAAGTCCAAGAGTAAGGTGGTGGCATCTGTTCAGCTTCCACTGAAGGCCCGTGCTGCATCAAGACATGGCAGAGAAGCAAAAAGGTGAGCAAATGTGAGCAAATGAGGATCAAACATGAGGAGGAATCTCACCTTGTAACAACTCACTCCCTAAGAAGCTAATCAATTACAATGAGATCTAATCCAGTCTCATGAGAAAAATATTAAGCCATCTTAATGATTTAATCACCTCTTAAAGGCACAACCTCTCAACATTGCTGTACTAGGAATGAAAGTGCTAACTTGAGTTTAGGTAAGAACATTGAAACCAGAGCAGACTGTTTTGAAAAGCAATTGTTGGCATTGTATACCTGACACATATTAGGCTGTAGATTATAATTTCCACACTAACTTGTTATATGTACACACAAATGAAATATAAATACCATTTATAAATTGCTGATAAATTAGGAATAATAAAATAAAGAAAAATTATTTCAGTTTAGATGCACACAATAAAAATAAATACAGACAATTTAAATAATGTGTCAGCTCAATTGCAAATCCAGTCCTTTGACTCCAGTTGTTCCTTTAGCCTAAATAATTTTCTTGATTATTCATATAAATTAATATATATTGTGCTCCTACATATGAGTTGACTGCATGACAAAAATGGCTTTTTGAAACTCAAAAGAATATTTGAGTAGACTATAGTTCTAACCACCATATAATTTACCTGAGTTTAAGAAGAATTAGATGCTACCTTCCAGTGAGAGTATGTGTGTTTCTTATCACTATATATTTAAAATATGTATTATTTAAATATTAAAAATTTCCAAATGCTTAGACAAAAATAAAGTCCCAAGAGCAATTCATTGAAAATTTATTTATATATTTTTCAGCCAAATCTTCGTTTTCTTAGAAGAATCCAATTACTTGGATCCTTTCAAATTAGGAACTCTTAGAGAATCATTTGAGGAGACTGGACCTTTTCCCCACAGGCCACTATTGGACTGACCTCTGTGGAAACACGTGTTAAGAAATTTGAATTAAGCCTTAAAATATGGGTAACTTCAAAATATTAAAAAATACGTATTTTAAGTCTAATTTAACTAAAATCTCCGAGTTTCTCTGATTATCGTTGCATTAATTCATTCATCTAACAGTATTTTTAGTGTCAAAAATATATCAGGCACTGTTAGATATTGAGAATGCAAACAGGCACAATATAGAAATTGAGAAACTTAAGACATAGTATGGGAGAAAGACATTTGACCATATTACGTATCATATAAGCACTGTGAGAACAAATTAAGTATGAGTTCAGTTGGAAAACAAGGAATGGTCAAGTGTTTCTGGTAGTGGGAAGCAGTGCTTGTGACAGAAAATACTGAGATGCTAAAAAGTTTTCTGAGCCATCGCAGACAAGTAAGTATTTGATACCAAGCACTTTATCCACTATGGTAACCACTAGCCATATGTGCCTATTGAGCATTTGAACTGTGGCTAGTATGACTAATGAAGAGAATTTTTAGCTACTATTAATACATACTTAAATTTGAACAGCTAACTTTGGCTAATGGCTACCATATTAGGCAGTAGAACTATATAGAACTGTGAGTAATTTTTTATGGTTAGGATATATATTGTATGGTTTAAAGGTCATGGTGTTAGATGAAGAGGTAGACAAAGGCAAAATCTTAGAGTGCCTTTCTTGTCATGTTTAAGTCACAGAAACTAAGTAGGATGAAAACAAAAAAGAATATTCCAGATTTATTAAATGATCACGGCGACATAGGCAAAGCTAGTTTGTCATGGAGGATTAGACACAGAAACCAGGATTTAGTAGATTAAAGAGGTGAATGGAAAGTGAGGAAGGGAAATCAGCAAGCATTTACTATTTTCAGGTATGTCAGCATAAAGAGAAAGAGAAATAAAGGAAGATGGGTTTGAGGAAACAAGTGTAAGGAGGGATTTTAAGACTGGGGATACTGGAGAATGTTCACAGATAGTGGGGGAAGTCAGAAAAATAGGTAATTTTATAGAATATAATATTAGGTTGGATTCTAGCAGATTTAGTGAAAAAACAACACCCATAAGTCAAGCATACAGCCTATAAATGAAAGAAGAAATATTCTCTGGATAAAACAGAGAGTAAATTTACATAGAAATAAATTTGTGTATAGATATTGAGAAAGTTTAGTAGGTTTCCTCTGTGATAAAGAAAACAAATATTAAGATATACCTAAGCAAGAGTGGATGAGACTGAGAGTACAATTCTGGAGGGAGTAATAAAGATTCAGATAAAGTTGCCAAGAATAATGAAGGTAGCAATCAGACAGCAATGTTTAGAGTCCAAGTGTATCAAGTTCTCAGTTGTAATATCAACAGATACTTGTAGTCTCAACACAATACAACGTTGTTAACTAAGTTTAAGAGTTTAAAAAATTTAAATGATGGCGGTTTTACCTGGTATTGTCTAGAAATAGAGTTAGTCTATAATTGATATATTAGGATTACTTAATATCCTGTTTTACCACTTAATAAAGACTATGTTATTGAATTTATATGTTTATAAAAAGTTTATTAATTCAGAATCTACATGTATTTTAATTTGTCTTGTTTAGTTTATTCCCAATGCAATTGTGCTAGCTCATTTGTGCTGCTCTATCAAAATATTTGAGACTGAGTAATTTATAAAAATAGAAATTTATTTCCCATAGTTTTGGAGTCTCAGAAATCCAGTATCTAGGCACCAGCACATTTATTTTCTGACAAGGGTCTGTTCTCTGCTTCCAAAGATGGCACCTTGTTACTGCATTCTCTATACAGGAGAAACATGTGTCTTCACATGACAGAAGGCAGAAGGGCACACCAGACCATTTCTCTCTATTAAGTCATTTTATATTATAACCTAATTCTAATCATAGGAGCAGAACCATCATGACTCAATTACCTCTCAAAGACCACACCTCCCAATATTGTTCAACATAAATTTTGAAGGGGACAAGAACATTCAAACCAAAGCAGTAACTGACCCTTCATATTCCATTCACATAACACTCAGTTTCTTATTGGAATTACATCCAAACCCTATAGAATGACACAATGAGTCTCAAGATAGATCTCAACTTCTTCTCCTTAGCACTCTTCAATGTGAATAATATAAATACTTTTCCCCCATAACAAACTTACCTAACATTTCTGAAGATATATTGCAATGTTCTGCCCTATCAAATATGCTCCTGCTCTTTTTTTCCCTAATGTAATTCCAAATTGTCTTTTTCTTTGGCAAAATCATACTTATTTGATTCTACCTAAAACCACACTTTTCAAAACACTCAAAGGACACTCAATTTACAGTAATTTTTATTCAAAGTGTTTTCCTAAACCTGTGGTATTTATAGACTGTCTTGAAGTATGTCATCCATAATTGTGGACATGTATAGTTTTAGTGATGTATAGGCTATTTGAGGGTCAGTGTCACTAGTTGTAACTAAAAAAATTGAATTTTTAAAACTACTGAAAATGGAACAAAAGAAAAATACAGATTAATTGTCCTTAGCTTATAAATGCTGGCAAATTCACATATTTATTCCTTTGTTAGTAATTTTGCTGCCATTTTAAATTGTAGTTCCCATCAAATAAGTCAATAGGTTTCAGTAATATCTAGAGGTTAATTCCAATGCTAAAGATAAATTCATTATATATCTTAATAATGAAGATGATTTGAAGTAAGCTTTCTTAATAAAACTTCAATGCTTTTATATTTACTGCAAATACAATTATAAGCTATAATAATAGGCATTGGATAAAAGACCTGAAAGAATATTGCAAATTCATAAGGGGTTGTGTTATCATGATGGGATTTCAGATACAGGCAAAAGAAGACATTTTACTGTGAGAGACAGCTATATTTGAATTTCAGCTGTGTGATCAAGTAGAAATTATTTAGGGTCTCTGAATTTCAATTCCCTGTTAAAGTCATTCTCAGAACTAAACGTGTTAGTGTGTGTGTGTGTGTGTGTGTGTGTGTGTATGTCACATACTACATATATCTGAATATATGTATATATATGGATGTCACATAATACTAAAGGAAATTTAATTATTATATAATGTTTAGTATTGTATTATGTTTACAAATACTTTTATTTACATTTGAAATATCATTAAACAGAGAAAAAGGAAAAGACCTAAGATTTTTGAGAAATCCTTTAAAAATACTCAATGGATGGGCTTAACAGAAGAGTGAACAAAAGAAGGAATGAGTGAGTTGGAAAACAAACAAAAAAAATCACACAATCTGAACAGAGAAATAACTAGACTGAAATACAACATAAAAAAGACTTGTCAGCAGTAAACCTACCCTAAATGAATGGCTAAGTTCTCTAAATAGCAAATAATAAAAGTAAAATAACAAAATTTGAAATATTAGAAGGAAAAAATAAAAGAGTAAGCAAAAATATTAATAAATATAAGAGATTTTTCTTCTTACCTTGAATTTTCTAAATTATGGTTGATAGCCAGAGTAAAAATTGTAACATTGGTTGTAAATATATGTAGAGAAGAAATTTATGATTTACTGTAAATGCAGGGGTATAAAGGGACATAAGGAGAGGTAAAGTTTTTGCAAAATTTGCATGAATCCCCAGGGAATTATGCTGAGTAAAAAATGTCAATCCCAAAAAATTACATACTTTGTTTCCATTTATACAACGTTCTTAAAATGACAAAATTCTAGAATTGAATTGATTAGTGATTGTAAGAGGTTAAGTAGGGGGCTGGGGTGGGAATGAGTTTGGCTATAAAAGGGCAATATAAAGTATCCTATGGTGATGGAAAAGTTCTGTATCTTGATTATATAAATATCAACATCCTGGATGGGATATTGTACTATATTTTGCAAGACATTATCATTGGTAGAAACTGGGTAGTGGATACATGAACTTTCTCTGTAATTTTTCTTAAAACTGCATGTGAATCCACAATTATCTCAAAACAAAAGTTTAATTAAAAATAAAATGTGGTAATTAGTTACTACTTGGGTTAAAAGGTTTATAGTTATTTTTTATTATTATTTATTATATAATTATTACTTATTATTTATAAATCTGCCAATATTAGATGTTAAAGTTAAAGCAAAATAATACATTTTTGTATATTATGAGATCCTTAAATATGTTCTCAGCTTCAGAGACTTAAGTAACTATATGTAAATTTTTCTCAGTCATCATTGTTCCCAAAAATCTAGTAATGGTATGTTTCCTTTTAGAGCTTGCCCTTTCAATTTCTAGTTAGTTTTGATAGGATCAACAATCATAATATTCACCAAATCTGTGCCCCACAACTCTGCTGGCCATAGAGCAGACAGGCATTCTAGTTATGTTAAACCAAATTGTTTTCATTTGGAACTAGAATTTTTATTAAAGATGCACAGATTTATAACTTGTACTCAATAATTCTCGAAATATCCTGTTTCTCATATTTCCGGAAATAGTCTGGCTCTTTTCAAGGCTTAGATGCTTAGATCTGCCGTTAATTATGTTCATTATCCAATATTCTTCAAATACATTTTTTTTTTCTTATTTGAACTACTCAGATCTGTTTTCTGTTGCTTTCTTACTCTGTGCCCCCTAGTAAGCAATAGAAAATTTATCTGGTCCAATTTACTTTAATGCCTTATGTCCCTATATTAAGGCGCAATATATATTAATTTACATAACAAATATCTAAAGAGACTATGTGTAAGGCCCTGGCCTAGATGCTAGAATCAGAAAACAATCAACAAAGCAAACCAAGTCATACAATCCTGGAGCTTAGTAGGGGAGAAGAGAAATAAACAAAAATAAAAGTATAGTATTATTTACAAATATAAAGATTGTGAGAAACAATAAAATTGGAGATTGGGAAATGAAAGTGATGATAATACTGGGCTTTATTTTATAGAAGGTCTATCAAATGCTGTAATATTTAATAGAGCCCTGAGGGGCAAGGGTGAGTGATTTGTCAAATGTCTGGGGAAGGATTTTCCAAGCAGAGGGAATAGAAGTGTCTGTGTGCAGAACTGATAATATACTTGGCAGGGTGGAATAATTCCAAAGGAAAGGGTGGGGTGCTTGGAATGGAGTGGGTGTTGGGGAGTGGTAGGAAATGGACCAGTGAGGTAACAGGATCTGCAGACCATGTAGAAATTTGAAGGCTATTGTAAAGACTTGGCCTTTTTCAAGTGAGATGTAATGCAATCACAGTGTTTGAGATGTAGTGGCCTTACAAAATGTATTATAGCAATGCTATCATGGGATTCTTTTTATGATAATTTTATCACAAGTGTTTTGAGTATCTCTGCAAGTGTCAATCTAAACATAGTATCCTATTGTTACAAGGGCTTATGAAATCACATGGGCCTATTTTCAACTGTCACAATTCTCTCCTTTCTTCTTAATTTCCTTACCTTTTTATCATTAGTGTTGCCATGGAAATTTTTACTATTTGTCATGTATCATAATTGTAAAGACATATTTTACAGTAAAATATAAATTGATGGAGAGTAATATTAGTATTATATTTATCTTGGTAGTCAACCAAAGGTATAATGGTATTTTTATACCAGTTTACTTAATAAATCTTATTGAAATGAATGAATAAATTCCAAAACGTTGTATATTACCTGGTTTATTAATTTCTGCCTTGTTTTGTTCAATTTAGATTTCCATTTTCTAGATTGGTACATGACACAGAGGAGGTACTTAATAAAGATGTCTTTATGGATAAATGAATATCCTCATTTTGCAGATGGCAAAAATGAGTCCCTATTTTTTTCCTATATTGACTGCTGTTGGCCACACAGGCATAGTTAGTGGGAGAGAATCCATGTGAAACAGTTTATAATATATTGTATTTCCACTGAAATAATTTATCTATTAACTCTTTCAATAAGCATTTGTTGAGTACAAACTAAGTGCTTAATACCATAACACCATGACCAAATATTTTATGAGGAGAAAAGATGTTTTTATTTCTCAGTTAAAGAACCTGAAACATAGCATAAAATGTAAATATATAATGTAAATATATTAAGGTTTATTTGAAGTGAAATTAAATATATATTAACATAACTCAAAAATATATTAGAGTATAGAAAATGAAGCCCAAAAGCAAAACAGTGAACGCTTATTGTGTTTCCTCTTGTCAAATATCCAGGAATAAAAAAATGAGTGTATACTGTGTTTGTCAGCCTCAATGTAACCACATGCTTCATGGGGGGTAGGAAGTGACACTTTAATATGACATCCTGTCTACATGTAATGTGAATTGTGCCCCTGGATTTTGCATTTCATTAGCCTGGAGAGGTAATAAGAGTATCAGTGACACAACAATATGCATACTCTGATAGATGAACACATCATTTGATTTACACTCTAGCTCAATATATCAGAGAATACACTTTTAAAAGCCTAACTGGAATATATGAACAATGAAAAATTTAATATCAGGATTGGGACCTAATTTGAATAATTCCTAAAATAAGGTACATTTTATTCAACATTTGGAAGAAGGCAAAGAATATGCATTAGCAAAGAAAAAGAAGCCCTTCAAGGGAAGGTATGCAAGCCAGAATGAACAAATTTGAGTGGGTAAATAATAAATGTGGCTGGAAAAGAAGATCTGGCACTAAAAACATATATTGCAGCCAGCTGACTGATGTCATTTTATTTATACTGGCCATATACACGAAAACATATACTGGTTTTTGGTAATATGAAAATCTTAGAATTATAAAGCATTAGGAATATGAAAAAGATTATGAAGTCTCCAGAAATACCAAGGTATAAGGAATAAAAAGTGTTCCCTGCTAGTTGATAAAAATAAATTCATGTATAATAAAAATCAGCCAGGGCCAGAATCTCTGTGAATTTAATTAATGACTAAATTGGGCATACTTTACTTAAAAGATGATATGCACAACTGAGCACTTGCACTGTGTACTACTAGAATGTTTAATTATGTCATGGAACTGAAATACAACATGCAACATTATATATTTTATGGCCTTAGCAGCCTTTAAATATGAATTATTTAGTATGATTAAAATCACTCCCTAATAAATAAACTAAGGTTTGCATATGCTAGCATTTTTCCTTACAGAGAAATAAAAGGAATATTATTGGAAAAGAAGCTTTCTATGGTTGTTAGCTATTTTTTTATTTTAGTTTATAGCATTTTATTGAGTTCTGTAAGAGATAATGGGGATAAAGAAATATAAGACATAGACTTTGCCCTCAAAAACTATATATTGCATAAAAGTTTGCATTGTCTCATTCTTCTATCTGGTTGCAAAACTTAAAACTTACTAGTTGACTTTGCCACACTTTTCTTCTCAGAACACTCTCTTCTTACTTTCGGATATTATATTCTGTCGGTCTTTCTGATGTCTCTGCTTTTTTATGATCTTAGTATTTTGGATCTCTCCATTATTGTAGGTCTTTATGTACTTCAGCGCTTTTGGATGTGGTTCTGAACTCGCTTCTCTTCCCAGTCCATATTTCAAAAGCTCCCCTAGATTTCAACTCCAGCTGAAACACTACTGTTCTGTTCTCAGCTCAAGATCAATATAACTTACTCTTTTTGGTGTGAGTAGGTGTGTGGAGGGGAGAGGGTTGTGTTTACTTTGCCACTTGGCTGTCTTAAAGGTGTCTCTGTTTCGCTTCCATCATTCCTCATTTCAATGAATGGTCCATTTACCCCTACTTGTGTTCTCTTCCTTGATAAGGCCTTACCATTCACACATAACACTCATGAATAACAAATCTTTGTTAATTCCCTTCCTAATTATATCTCAAACTCAGCACATTATTACCTCTCCCTCTGATCACTCTTATCCAAGCCACTAGTGTCTCTTGTTTAGAACACTACATCACTTCCTCCCAGCCCCTAGTTCCCTGTATTCTTGGTCATAGAATCTTTAATAATGCAGATACAATTCTTATATATACTACCTTACACTCCCACTTTCTCAAACTATTTAGTAGTTACCCATTGCTCTTAGGATAAATTTAAAAATCTTTAAAATGACTTGCAATGCCTGATGCATATTCTCATTTCTAAAGAGTTTTATATCCATATCTTCCATTCCACAGCCTCTCACTATTCCAAATGTGCCAGATATTTTTAATTCCTCAAAAATACCAAATAATTTTCATCTTATTTTTCATCACATCTTTATTCCATCTGCTTAAAATGCTCTCTTTATGACCCTACCTCCCTCCTCACAGCCTTTTGCCATGTCGTCTTTATCTATTTACTCTTCAAATTTAAGTCTGAAAGTCATTTCCTTCAGTTGCCTTCCACAACACTGTGGATCAGTTACATGCTCTCGTAGAATACTGTATCACTTCCTCATAGCTCTTATGATAAATGTAACTGTATCTTCTGTGTAATTATTTTATTTATACTTTTATCTGCTTCTTCTACACTTCAGTAAGCTCCATAAAGGTACAGAATATTCCTGTTGTGTTCACAACTATATTTCCAGAGCCTAGTACAGAAAAAGTACTCAACAAATAGTGGCTTAAAGAATGAGCAATGAATTAATACAAAAAACACTAAGCCCACCCTGATACTATCAACTTGGCATGGCCCTATGTGGAAATTTTGACAGAGTACATATTTAAACACCTGTAAAACAAAACCTGTAAACACCTGTAAAACAAAACAAACCAAGAGTTTTGTTGGTTTCTTCATGCATGTTACAGTAATAGATTTTACCTTCATAAAAATAATCCAAATAATTGTATATTTATAAAAAACAGAACTAAATATAACACTAAGATCTCAAGTGAAGCAACAGTATTTACTTTAATTACAGTTTTCTAAAGATTTCTACAGGTATAATCAGTATATACATGTTTATATATGCACACACATACATATATACATATATATGTACATATATAGTTATGTGAATATATGCAAGAGACAAAATGAGTAAACAATGTCCGGTTAAATATGTTGCAAAATCCTGAAAATGTGTATTTTATGGAATCAAGATCAAAATCTTCTGAGGAGCAGGTAAATATTTCAGTTTAATTGAATGACGAAATTTAGGAAAGAGAGGCAAAATTCCAAAATTTTCCATTAAATTTAAACTCTTAAAGGGGCATTTTATATTTTTATTCATATTATACAAACATCTAGGACACGGAAAATGCTCACCATAACTTTGTAGCCTCTGACTGTAGTTTGCTTTCTCATTATTGCCACAGCCAAATTCCTAACATAGGACATGTGATCTGGTCTCTGCATCTGCATCTTTCAGAGTCACTGTCTTCCCTCATTATTTTTTTACTTACTAATACAGATATACTAAGCAATCACTTATTTTCTACTTATAAAATTGCACTGCTTGTGGAAAAATTCAAAATCACTGCTCAAGATATTGTTAATCAAATTCAAGACCTTCTTTTTGAGATACAAGGCATTATTTTGGTTTCCTTGACATGTATGCAATTCCTCACATTTCCAAAACTTCGAAATATTTTTTCAGAGAAATGACTTAAAAATAAATCTCAAAGTCTGACTGTGCAATGTCAACCAGACCAAGTCTTGTGATTGTACATAGTGTAATCCCAAAATTTACTTTTAGCTAGTGAATGAAAAATGGTATATTTCTCTAAAATATAATTTAACTATTTATAAGAGAGGAAACTCCTTTGGAAATAACTTGAGTTTTCACATATGCTATCCCTCAAAGGCTCCTAGAATCTCCAAGGTGTAACAGCTGTGAAGCCATCTGTGAGCTGAATCAAGTTCCAATAGCAAATGCATGCCATCAATACAGAAATTCAGCCAAAATTTAGGATTGGGTCAGAATTCATTAGTAAAACACTGCTACTTTCCTAACAAATAGGTCAATCTGCATTAAATACTCTGAAAATCATTATGTGAGAAAGATTTTTTTTTTCAAGCAACAAATATTTTCTTAGGACAATTACAAAATTAACTAGTTGTGAGGAGATTCATTCATTCAACTAATATTTAGTGGTGGCACTGTAATAGGCAGCATATCTATAGTAACAAAGAAGACAGAAGTTTCTTCCTCTTTAGCATACTCTACAGAGATATACACTTTTGTATAATCCACTCCTTGAGTGTGAGAAGAGCCTGTGGATACAACGGTATATCACTTTTGTGATAATTTTTGTATTTTATGGCAAAAGGGTTTTGTAGGTGTAATTATGGTTCCTAGTCAACTGACTTTAAATTTAGGAAAAAGATTATCCTTGGTGGGCCTGATCTAATCAGGTGAGGTCTTAGAAGTGATACTATGCAGCAGCAGATCCTCTACTGTTGAACTTAAAAAAGCAAACTGCCTTGTTAAGGACAGTGTTAGGTGGCAGAAATAGGTAGGCTAGGATCTGAAAGCCTCAGTCTTAAGCTATAAGGAACCGAATTCTGACAATCAATAATCTTGGAAGATGAAATTGCAGCTGTTGACAAAACCATTCAGCCTGGTGGAGACCCTGAGCAGAGGATCCAGCTAACCCACGCGCATATTCCTGACCTACAGACACTATGAGATAATTTTTGCTTTTGTCTTAAGCTGCTATGTTTGTAGCATTTTGCTATGCATTAATAGAAAATGAATACGGGAAAGGACAATATTTTCATGTTTTATTCTTAATTGCTAATAAATACATAACACATTGTATTAAATATAATTTATTCATTACCACTATATGTATTAATGCCAATAATTTAAGTGTCAGGACTGAACAGATCAGGCCATGACAAGTAAAGAAGGGAAATAGTATTGTAAACAATTGAGAACTGACATCCTTCTTTCGGGTCTATATCTGTATTTGTGACATTAGCTTCTTGGATGAGTATAAAATCTGAAATAAGCACAGTCCATAGCAAAATCAAACATTAAAAATGTGCAGAAAATATAGGATTTCATAAAATCATAATCAGGGAATTCAGCACATAAAAAATTAAAAGATATCTTTTGAGAGATCAAATAATCTCCCATTAATCAATAAATAAATATTAAGGATAAAATGTTAGGGATCTTAGTAAAGTAAGTCAGCTGAAAAGTGAAGTTAGTAGGTGAAAAATTCCATATGTTAATAGGTTCAAAGTTATCACATTGCTCTGTGATTCACTAACAGAATACCACATTCACTTTTCTGTTTCAGCCAAATATAATGCATTAGTTCTCATCTTTATGTGAAATACTATTATCTATTTTCTAATCTTTGTATTGAATGTTAGCCTTCACATATCTTCATTATTACTATCTTAATTGTATTATTGTGCTAAAGGTTCATTTGGGAAGCCAATGGAAACTCTTTGAGTCAATAATTGCAATTGTTACATTTTAAGACAAAACACCAGAAATATACAAATAATATGCACAGCACTGTATTAAATAATAATAACATAATATGAAATATCGAGAATAATATAAACAATAGGAATGACAAGAATAATATAAACAAAAATAATGGCAAGAATAATATAAACAATAATCTAAACAATATTAATGACAATATAAAATAGCAAGAGACAACATATTTGCTTGATTTTAAAAGAACTTTAGCAGAAGTTTCTCTTCAGTAGAGGAATTTAGTCAGTTTTATAACCGACATATTTTGACAGAGTATTGACAATAGAATCAAACAATGTTCTTCTACAGACACTTTGATGTAGTGAGACTACCTACAGAGTCAAGATTATTTAAAATTGCAGTTTATTTCTGACATTATCTTATGATATGATTTTGAGAAAAATGCCTAACTTCTCTGACACATATTAGAAGTTTTGATTATGCCCGGTTTTGTCAAAATATAACAGGAAATTCAAAGCATTACTGGTGGAAATATAACCAGATGTGGCCAGTCTGAAGAACAGCTCAGAAACAGTCAAATCTAAAATGCATTTGTAACTATGACCCCACAGTCCTTGAGTACATTTCCAGAGTAACTTTTACATGGGGGTTTTTAGAGTATGAGGCAATATAGGTGTCCAGCAGTGGGACCACTATATGTGAAACTACATAACATGGTGGTACAACCGCCTGAAGAGCTTTTTAAAACTAGCTTAATCCTCAGATACTCTGATCCAGTCCACCTGGGAAGGTTTTGGGGATACTAGATGTTTCATCCAAGATTGTGAAACCAAGATGGAGCAAGTGGACAAAACTTAAAATCACACTACTGAGTAAACAGTAAGAAACAGCAAGAGATCTATAGCATAATACCACTTATGTAACTTTTAAAAGCATATAAACATAAAATACTCTCTATTTCACGAGGATACGTAAAAATCAAGGATATGGAACAAACACATTGGAGTGGTTCCTTATATGGGGAGATGCATAGAAATATGGAATAGGGATTCAAGACAACTCAGTATACACATATTCACACGTAAACACCTGCATCCCTATGTCTTGCAGTGCTGCAAAAAAAGTTTGGTGACAATGTTCCAGGAGTAAGAAACATGATTAACCCAATCCCTTTTAACCTAAGCTTTAAATAGAATTAACAACAATGATAATATAAAATTAGTATACGGGACTAGTTAATCTTTAAAGCTCATTCTAGTTTATAGCATGCATTTTTTTCTCTAGGTAGTATTTTTCAAAATACACTTTGTCTGGTTAAAAAAATTTGACTTTTGGCTGTGTGCAGTGGCTCATGTTTGTAAGCCCAGCACTTTGGGAGGCCAATTGAGTGGATTGCTTGAGGCCAGGAGTTTGAAACTAGCCTGGCCAACATTGTGAAACCCCATCCCTACTAAAAATACAAAATTTAGCTGGGCATATGCCTGTAGTTCCAGCTACTCAGGAGGCTGAGGCATAAGAATCATTTGAACCCAGGAGGCAGAGGTTGCAGTGAGCTGTGATTGCACCACTGCACTCCAGCCTGGACAACAGAGCGAGACTCTTTCAGAAAACAAAACAAAACAAAACAAAAGAATACAAAAGGAAAAGAAAAGAAAAGAGAAAAGAAAGAAAAAAGAAAAGAAGAGAGAAAAAAGAAAAAAGAGAGAAAAGAGAAAAGAAAGAAAAAGAAAGAAAGAGAAAGAAAGAAAGAAAGAAAGAAAGAAAGAAAGAAAGAAAGAAGAAAGAAAGAAAGAAATGGAAGGAAGGAAGGAAGGAAAGAAGGAAGGGAGGGAGGGAAGAAGGGAGGGAAAGAGAGAGGGACAGAAAGAGAGAAAGAAGGAAGAAAGAAGAGAGAAAGAAAGGAAGGAAGGAAGGAAGGGAATTTGTCTTTGCATCACTCACTTCCTTTTCAGCTTGAGGCACTTTCTTTGGTTGGAATCTCATCTATTATGTGAGAATTCAATAGATAAAGAGTAATATGCCAAGATGCATAATTATTATAAGAGGCATAATTAAGGGAACAAACAATGATTGCTTTGGAGTAGGAAAGACTTGATAATGGGCAGTGGGACTATGATAAATGTTTTCTAACATTTGAAAAGCCTTCATCTGTTACATGATAAAAATATGACACTTACATTGTTTGGCAACAAATGATTCAGAGGCAATCTGAATCACTAGATGGAATTTAAAGGAATTTCAGTTCAACATGAGAGGGTTTCTATTTAGAGTTGTCCAAAAAGTGAAAGAGTTGCCATTAAAGGTTGTGAATTCACAGCTGCATAAGTGTTCAAAAGTAGTGGGGGTGCAACAGAGTTTAGTCAAATGTTGATGCTGCTCATATAATGGTTTTTTCTCAAATTGAGTTGGATCAAAGCCATTCTCTTTTGACTTTCTCCTCTACACACGTATTTGGAGTCCATGGTAAAAAATGTATGCCATTTTTTTCTTCAAGATTGTTTATGTTCATAAATACTGAATTAGATGATTTACAAGATTTCTGTTAAGCCTGTGATGGTATGAGAAGAAAAAAAAACCCATCCAGTGCATGAGTCAGTTATCACACTGATTATATTCTGAAATAGATATCAATTTCAAAATAAGATTAACTACATCCCAATAAATGGTAAGTTTGGTGCACATATTTAAATTATATACTTTGATGCCAATTACTCTGTATAGTTCTTTTTTATTTGGACCTGTGTTTTCACGTAATTTAAAAAATTTTATACAGAACAAATTTTATGTACAGAGATGAGTAAGTTATTTACTGCTTTTAAGAGGAAAATTACCTACAAAACCAAATACTTACAAACCAAAACAGTTTAATAGTAGTGTAATTATTTTTTAGTGGGTGATTATTTATAGAATGTCTGAATGTGACCAACATAAAAACATTGCTTGAGAATGTCATCAATGTTTTGGTCACTGAAATTTATTAAAGAAAACCGATGGCATCAAAATTGGAATTATAAGACTGAGATTTATATTCAGAAGACCTGAGTCCAAATGCATCACTATCACCTAAAATGTGTGACCTTTGAAAACAATGTTTTTTTTTAATCTCTGAAATTCATTTGAACTCAACAAATATTTATTGAGTAACTACTATGGGATAAGTCCTGTGTACACAGAATACAATCTTAGGGAGCTCAAAATCTTACAGTAGAGCTGCCTATGTAAATAAACTCTTGTATTCAGGGCAGTAGAAGAATGAATATAGTGAATAACAGAAGTAAACATATTGTGCAGTTGCTGCAGAATGAAAAGATGCATAGTACAGAGAGTGGATAAAAGAATGGAATGCTGAAACAACAATAGCTACTTCAGAGCTTTGGTAAAAGGATGAAAAGAGGCTAGGCATGTTTAAATATTTCGTATACTGTATGTCTTTCTCATTTGATGGAGAAATTTTGGAATGTGCAATATTTGTCATATCCTTCTTTTCTATTCCTTCTGCTGCCATAACTGTTAAGCTCCTGAACAATTCACATGTGAACATAAGAAATATAAATTTGTCTATTTTGTGTCCTAATGATCAGGACATTTTCCTCAGAAAGTTAAAATAAATGTGCATTTTCTTTCCTTTTAATAAACAAGCTACTTTGGGGACTGGCAGTGAAGAGAATAACAGAAAATGAAATATAATAAACTATCTTCCAAATCTTTGCCTGAGACCAAGCAAGACTGCAATTAAAGTAACAATAAAAATTTAATAGTTACTGTAAAGCAACAAGTAAAGAGTGAAAGCTATTACTGAAGTGTGAAAAGAGTCTACCTTTTAAAGGCAGACAGAAAATGATTACAACCTAAGTGTCCCGTAAAAATCACCCTAATCAACAATTCTGTTAATACTTGATGATCCAGGAACCATTCTCCAGTTCCTTAATTGTAAATAAGGATGACTTCACAGGGCAACTGCAACAAGAGTCCAATGGACTAGCTTCCCCAAGTATAATGCTTGACATATACATAGAAATTCAATAAAAGTTAGCTCATTTCTTGGCCTTTATTTTTGTATTTGCTGAAATAATTATTGCACATACTCATGGCAGTTTTATGAAACAAAGAATAACATAAATTCCAATAGTAAAACTATTAAGGGTGGGAAGTGCAAAATATTTGAAGACTTTAAGATACCATCCTGAGGGCAAGACCACAGGGTCAAGTATTCAAGGTAAAGATCATAGAACAAAAGAGGGATTGAAGTAGAAGTAGAGTTGGAAAAACAAATCTATATACTGTGAATATATATTTGAAATTAATTTCAACGAGGTAATCCTGAGAACATTATAATTTTAGATATCAAACAGCTTGGTTATGTTGGAAAAATGCATAACTAAGATCATGTTGGTTCTGAAAATAAGTTCCTTCCTAATATGTATGGTAGAAAGTTTAATACAGATATATTCAGTATGTAACTGATGAATACTGAGTGACTAATAGCAAGATTTAGGCTTCTCAGTCCTCCAGCTGGCAGAGATATGCAGGCAATATAAAAACTGTTGGAAGGTGGATACAGGAAGCCTTTCAGCTGCTGTGGTTTTCTATAATGATTCTGAAAGTTTCTTTGTTTTTTTTAATTCCTGGAATCAAGAGTTAGAGAATCAGGATTGTGGGTGGTCACTCATTTGCTCAATTTTTTTTTCTTTTGTTTTCCATCATTAAGTACTTTACAGCTGGGAGCAAGACAAAAAGCAACATTTTAAGCTGCGCCGCCTAAATATGGCTTAGAATAGAAAGGTAAGCAAAAATTTCTAGGAAAGGCACATTACTTTATTAACCTTATAAGAATCAGTGTGTTATTATCTCACTATTCAGGTGCCTAGTGTGCCAAATAGAAATAGGTGGTAAGTTAAATTGGATACAACTGCAATATCTCTACATAAGCTATGATCATATGGAACAACTTAATACTTCTCTGACAGCAGACATTTTTAATAGAAACATATTTTATAGAATTTTTCCTTTATATCACTCATAATAATTTGTAATTATATGCTTATTTGAAAATATCTGTCTTCTTTACAAGACTATTCTCTTCGTGATGATATGAACTATGTTGTTGTTGCTTTATATATCTGTATCCCCAATGCCTAGCATACTAAAAAAAAATTAATACATTGTTAGAAGTTCTTGTCTAGTCTTTCTCTTTTTATTACTGTAATTTCACAATGTCTGCTCCTAGAAGTGGACTACCCTATTCTGAAGGATGTTAGAGAGAGAATAGGCTAAGCATAGTGGTTCACGTCTGCAATCCCAGCATTTTGGGAGGCTGAGGAAGGTGGATCACATGAGCCAAGGAGTTGGAGACCAGCTTGGGAAACATGGCAAAATCTCACCTAAATAAATAAATGAATAAATAAATAAATAAATAAATACAAAAAGTTAGCCAGGCCTGGTGGCACATGCCTATAGTCCTAGATATTCAGGAGGCTGAGGTGGGAGGATCACTGGAACCAGGGAGGTTGAGGCTGTAAGTGAGTCTTTATCGGGCCACTTCAGTCCAGCCTGGGTGACAGAAAGAGATTTTGTCTCAAAAGAGAGAGAGAGAGAGACAGAGACAGAGAGAGAGATGGTTTGTTTGTATTGTATTTAGGTAGGGTTAAGAGAGTACCTCAAACCCATTAGTTTACTATTAATAACAAAAATAAAAACAAAACTGCAAGTGTTGGTGAGGATATAGAGAAATTGCAACCCTGCTGAACTGTTGGTAGGAATATAAAATGGTGCAGTCACTACGGAAAATGGTGTGCTAGTTCTTCAAAAAATTAAACATAGAGTATTGGGGTTTGCTATGCTTAGGATTCCTCAGCTGTGACATAAACCACACATGGTACTTCACGTTGCCTTCTGGTACTAAAATGGCAACTTGAGCGAGAACTGCTTTGACTATAAAGCACATGCTGTTTGCTGTGCTTTGATTAACAAAGTCCCTTGTCTCTGACCCAAGAGTCTCATGTCTTTTGCCAGCTTCTACGACACTGTGGCAGGCTGACTTCTAAGCTGTCAAGTAGAGCAAAATCTCATAACAGTCTCCTTTTTCTTTTTTCTTTTTGATTTCTTCAAAGGTAAATGGAATACTTCTGTGTGCTACAATATGTTAGTTTTTCATGTGATACAGCTTGCCAAAATAATTAACTTTGAAACAACATTATGTGTTGTTAACACTTAAAGTTACTTAGATTTTTCTTTCTTTAAAAAATCACTAAATCCACTGGACATTGATAGAGTTGAAGAAAACAATGGTACATTTTATACGATTTCTATGTTTGCATTTCACATTTCAGAAATAGCTGCTCAAAATGCAGAGGTAGTTAAATTTTCAGAGGATGAGATATGTATTATAAGCACAGCTCTCTCTGAATACATAACATCCTTATGCTGAATTTAAATCTAATTTTGTGACAGCTGTAAAAATGGCTACCTCGTCAAGAAGAGCAAAGAAATCAAATTTATGCTATTTTCTGAAAAGTTACAATGCTAAATAAAGCATTGTTCTGAATTTTAAATCATAACATTTCCACCTCTAGTGAGGTTCTTGGGAAAACGCGATTCTTTAGGATATATTTATAAATCACCTTTCATCATGAAGAATTTTGAAATCATTTCAAAATATAAGTAAGTAGAAAAAGAAGGGTGGAACTTCACACAGAAAGTATTTGTTCAAAAATACCCAGAATAGAAAAAAATATACATTGCTACCAGCACTAAGTGTGCTGAAAATTCTGATTGAATAAGTCAGATTTGTACTAAAACTACATTATGCCAACAGTTCCAGACCAAAAAAAAAAAAAAATGTAAAGATGGGAAAAAGAAAACAAAACAAGAAGCAGTCAGCAGAGTCCAGCAGGAAGAAAGGCTGACATCACTAACGCTACCATGAGTGTAGGGGCAGCAAAAGGAGACAGAAATATGAACCACATGTATGATAAGGGAAGGTCCTCCATGCATGTATGATAAGGTTCATGAAGTACATGTATCATAAGGGAAGATCCTCCATGCAATATTTTTGGCTTTTGAATTTTACTTTTTTCAAGTGATAAAATACAAGATAATAAAATAAAATAGAATACCATCACTTGAATTGACTCTGTCAAAGTTCATAATTTTCAAATTCAGCTTGCAAGAATTTCTTTCTTGGAACAAATTGAAACAGGGAGTGATTATTTTCTTTCATCCCTTCAAAAGTTAAAATGCCTATCCCTGAATATAAATGCAAGCCTAAACTTACAGATCTTTTTAACTATCCACTTTGGGAACAGTATGAAAATATTATACTATGAAAAGATACATGATCAGAATACATTTTGTATTCTGATTCTGATTTTGGTTTATATATATTTTTGTATATGTGTATATATACAGATATAGATATAGATAGATGTACATGTATTTATAAATATAAAATTTTAAATGAACAAACGATATAAACGATACAGATATTTTTATACATGAAGTAGCAATCTTTCTTTTGCAACATTTAGGGGGAAATGTGACGGAAAAAATAAACAAGACGGTGCCAAATATTTTTTGAAACCTAGAAGGGTTTTCTAAACAGTTTTTGTTGACATTACTCAAGCATCTTTGAGATCTCTTAGTGTACTAGTCAATATTGATGGTTCTTTTTAAGATAAGAAAAGGAAAGGCCTTATTAGGAATTCCAGACAAAATAATCTGTTCCTTAAAGCCATGTGGTGAGTATAATAAATGTTTACAAATATTTTTGTTCATCTTCTAGGCTTGTGTTAGGCTTGTGACTTCTCTACCTTTTTGAAGTAATTACAGTCGTGTGATTTCTGATTTGTGCAATAAAAATATGTATAATATGTAAAAATATGTAAGATATGTAGAATATATAATTATATATATTTTTGTGATACATACTTTAATATGTTTATAGACATATGTGTTTGTGCCAATATTGGCCAATAAAATATGTGTGTATACCTTCTGGCACTTCCTGACCAAAATTTTTAAAAAGTAGTGCCTGATTGCCATTTGTATTTTGTTTTCTTTTTTTCTAAAATAGCAATTATGGGAAAATATTCAGAGTTGGGCCATTATAACCCTGAGTTCTCCTGTGACTACAGTAAGTAGATCTCTCCTGCCCAACTGCATTTTTCTGAAGCAATTAAGCAACTAAATTTGTCAGGTTATTACCGTGTGACCTCATATATTCTGATAAGCCATAATTAGTCAATATTTACTTATCAATTAAAATGAAAAAGATATTCAAGGTTTCTTCATATGTACTTCTCAAGCTTTATTCTTTTTCCTAAAGTCACTTTATCTGAAACATCTCCATAGAAATCCATTATAATATCTATAGGATTTAACCTGAATTTAATTAAGAAAAATCAGTGAAATAGACTGAATTTCTCATTAAATTATTAAACTACTCCTCAATAATAATTTGTCCTAATAGTTGATCAGTTGATTAACTCTGTGGGATATAAATTGATTGCATTATTATTCCAATGATGAAAAAACAATGGAAGTGGCCTCTGTTCACTATCCACTCTGGCTGGCAGCCAAGTCAGAATATATATATATATATATATATTTCCACCAACTCCCATAAGCTAATCAAAACACTGGTGCTCAGGAAAAGTAACACTAAAAACTCATATGTGAAAGAGTAAATAGATGATGGTAATTGACACTTTTGTAAATAACAATAAGTGAGAAATGTATCTTACATTTCCTGAAAACACAAATTTATAGAAACAAGAGTTTTTTAAAGTTATGGAATCAAATGTTTTTGATTGTTTATATGTATGTATGACTTTGTAACAAATTTTAAAGGAGCATAACTTGTGAAGTCATAATTCATATTATAATAACAAAAGAAATAATGTTATTATTTTTCTTCTATATTAATAACCTAGAAAAGACTCAGCAGTTCTTTAAAATTATAATCAATAATGATGTTTTAAATGCATGGCTTAGATTTAGTTACAAGAGTGGAAATGATGGTAATATATTTTTAAGTGTTGAATTCAAAACGTCTAAGGTATTCAAGGTGTTCAGTCATAAGGCAATACTTTAGGCATTTTTACACTTTATTCTACTTTTTAAATGTTTAATTTTATATTTAACTATTTCCTCATCTATGGATTATATATTGAAGAACAGCTTAAACTAGAAAGAATTCTAACTTTTGATAGTTGGTAGAATGTCATTGTACAAAACAAACTGATTTCCCCAGGACCTTTGAGTCCACAGCCTATAAATAAAAATAAAACATAACTCATGGAATTCATTAATCTAAAATCAAATTTAGTTAAATTTTAAAAGAATGCATAAAGATAAATTATTCAAAAATAACTGAACTGTTCCCTTTGGGGATTATTTTATATTGCTTAGGAAGCAAATAATAAATCCGTCTTCCATGAATATTCTACTCCAACATGCCTAATAACATTCTTTGGTCTCTGAATATTACCTAGAATTCCTCTCATTTTGAAAGAAGTCATCTGAAATATGATCCAGGAATCATATATGCTATATTCAAGGGGACGGATGTTGAATCAAAACACAACATGCCCTGAAGGTGCTAAAATTTATGGGGAAGAAAAGATAGTCCCAGAAGGAATTAAATCTGGCCTTTGGTTACAATGTTTGAGGACCAACTGCAGCATGTTTCTAAATTCATACTAGTTACTAAGGTCAGTATAATAGTCACTACAATTTTTCCTTGATAATGGGAATTTTAGTCTATTCTCTGAGCATCTTCACGTGCCAGGAGATGAATCCGGATTTATCTAAGTCAGTGATGACAGATTCACACCAAAGGCAAGTAATTGGTATAGCATTGCTTCAATGAATTCAAAGCATTTTGTGTAAGAAGAATTACCATCATTGGAAAGTTGCAAAGGTTCTAGAATATCAGAAAGCTGTTACAGAAAATGGCTCTGATTTACTAGGTTGTAATATCTATTCCAGTGTAAAGTTTGGCAGGTTTTTAAATCTCTACTAGCTTTAGTTTGGATACAAGAAAGGATGAAAATCATAATACCTAATTGAGAAGTTTTTAGAAATGTAAAATAAGGTCATTTTTGTGTTATGCTTAAAATTATAGTATATAAACTTAAATATATGACATGCTATTATTATTGTTGAGGTGGCAAATAGAAACTTTGCTCAACTGTCCTCCACTTCTAACATAACTTTTTTTGGTCTGCCAAAATGGAGAACAAACCTATATATTGCTGGTGTTCTCTCTTTTTATGATAGATACTTTTACCGGAACAGTATTTGCCATTATGTCATAAGAACATATTTACTGTCTCTAAAAAAATCAAATACACTTAATAGTTTACACTAGCTTAGAGGATAAGTTTTAGACTCTTTTGTCTGAGTTTCCAAATTCTTCAAAATATCTTAGAAAGATGCTTGCAACCAATCTTCTCACTTGAAATTGTCACCTCTTTTCTCTACATTTATCTTTATCAGCCAAAGTCAACTCACTTTTAGTTACCCCAAATAAGGTGTTACTTTACCAAAATTATTAACACTTATATAACTCTACACGTTATACATGACTAAATAACATTTGTTCCTGAATCCTAGAAAGTGATTTTTTTTTCAATTTTCACCCATTGAAACATCTTGAAAGGTCAAGAAAGTGTTTTATGAAGAGAGAAAAAAACAAGGAAAGATTACTATTAATAAATATTGAATTGAATTAAAGTGGAGCCGAAGGACACTGGCTCAAGAGAGTAGGTTGTTATAAAATTAAAAATGTTTGATTGGGTGGTTGGTGGGATTTTATTTAAGGAAAAATGTTAAGCCTTTATACAGGCAAAGATTAGAGAAAAAAATGGAAAGAGGAAGTTGTACAATCAAGACAATGTGAAAAGAAGAATAACAATAGCCGTTAAGAACTTGTCACTCTAGGCCAGGCGCGGTAGCTCACGCCTGTAATCCCAGGCATGAGGCAGGTAGATCACCTGAGGTTGGGAGTTCGAGACCAGCCTGACCAACATGGAGAAACCCTGTCGCTACTAAATATACAAAATTAGCCGTGCATGGTGGCAGGCACCTGTAATCCCAGCTACTTGCGAGGCTGAGGCAGGAGAATCCCTTGAACCCAGGAGGCAGAGGTTGCAGTGAGCTGAGATCACGCCATTGCACTCCAGCCTGGGCAACAAGAGTGAAACTCTGTCCCCACATCAAAAAAAAAACAAAACAAAACAAAACAAAAAAAACACTTGTTTACTCTAAACAAATTTCTTGAATTCCAATCCTAGATTTACCTTTTATTACTTGTGTGATGTTGCACTTTAACCTTAACAGTGGCTCAGTTTTCCCATTTATATAATGGGGATCTGAATACCATCCACTTTATAGCCTGGGTGCAAAGACTAAAAGGGTTGTTATACGTAGAATAGTTCAAAAATGTCTCTGGTCCACAGAGAGTGCTTATTAAATGCTAGAGATAAAAAGAGAGAGGCAATACAGTATAAACATATAAGTTATTCTTCAAGTCTCTAACAAGATTAATACTCTTCACACCACGTTAAAATTTTCAAATGCCTTTGATCTTCCATGGCATTATATTTGTATCTTTCTTAGAAGATGGAGTTTTACTCCTTACTGGTATGTAATTATTTATGTATGCTTCCCATAAGCTATAAAAGCTCCTGAAAATCAGCAATAGCTATTGACCTCTTCTCCATCATCATTCAATAGATATTTGTTAAAATAATACAAATATAATAAAACTATGTTATCTCTCCTATAATATGAAAATATGTTGCTATAATATTGATATCTTATTAACATTTCAGCCATCGTATGCTGTGTTTTGAAAAAACATAGAGATAAAACAACAGAATGCCCAATAATTTTTTTGAAGTTAGTACTTTGTAATGTGATGATTTTTAAAATATGCAACTGCATTGTCAATGACCTCATCTCCATTGTTTAGAAAAAAAAATTTAATGGAAGATATAAGGATTCAGCAACAAAAGCCATTTTAGAAAGAGCTGTGTGTGTGAGAAATGCAATCATATAACAACTTCAGAAAAGCTTGAAATTAATGTCTGATATTAAATTTATAACTAAAAAGTTATTAGAAATTAGTGCTAAGTATAAATTTTTTTGTTAACTATATTAATATTGAATTTTCTATATAAAATGTGAAAATATATAAAGAAACTTATTCTAGAAATTAGGCATCCATTAAATATTAAACTGTAGAAAAAATTAAGATAATATTAATGCAAAAACATTATGCTTTTGATTCTGTTTTCAGATGACTAACTTGCAGGGCAAATTTCAAATGTATGAATTAACAAAGAGATTCAAACTTTGAAAATATATAAAAATTGGGTCAGAACTAAATTTAGACAGTTGTGTTATACATCACTCATACTTGACCAGTGACATTAGGCATGTATGATTTGATTTTACTGACTCTGAATACAATTCTCCAATGCAGTTCTCCATCTGCTTTTCAATACAAAGGCATTGTTTATAGTCAGTAAAAAGAGGTAATACAAACCTGACCTGAGAAGCTAATTTTCCTCTCATATTACTAATATTGTAGATAATGTAGCTCCTTAAATTATACTGTGCCTTCTTTGTGTTGTTTAGCTAAAGAAATATTTCATTGTCTAGTAAGTTTGGTTTTCATCAGAAATTATTTTCTTTTACTTTGTGAGACTATAAACTAATCGTGTTTTCCAGATTTGTTTAGGGTGTAAGAAAAATAAAAGCTAAATATAATGCTGATTCTAACAAAGATACAAGAAATCAGAACTTGACTTTTGTAAATTAACCTTGCTCTTGGTTTCATCTTACTCTCCTGTTATTTTCTTTTATTACAGTTTGCCTTAATTCCACTTTATGTTATTTAGCTACATATATCATATTTTTTGCTGCATCAACTGCTTTTTTAAAGTTAGCTATAAATTAAATATTAATAGATAATAAGTGGCCTTAATAATTTAGCTTTGAATACTATAGTAACTTCAACAAATGTCGGGAGCAGTAAATGGAAATTGCCTTGGTCAAAATATAAGGAATTAGTGCAAAAAAAAAAGAAAAAAAACAATTCCTCCCTGACTCCTTAAATATTTAATGTATTTAGACCCAGTTTTACATACATAAAAATTATGGCGTAAAAAGAAAATTATTTATGTTCTTTTAAATCAGATATGCAATTGGAAAAAGCCTAAGAAAAGTGGTTATAAAAAGCCTTTAGATTTCATGCACATTTAGACCAAAAATTAGAGTTTTTGAAGGCATCCAAGTTCCAGAATTTAAATTCTGTTCTCTATTATTAATGATATGGAAGAACTTTCATCACTGAATGGTTCAACCACATATATCTTTTACTTAACTTCCTAAGTTAGTGAGTGATCAATAACATTACACAGGAAAAAAAAGAGAACAAGACCAAAAGTGTACAAAGTATCCCTCCCCAGTGATTGCTGTAAAAATACCTATTACTATGCTTTCTTAGCACAAAACACAAAGGACTTTCACATGGAATGAGTCTACTAAAATATGTGTCACATAGCATTAAATGTCTTTGGTGGCTACTATTCTCCTTCCTCCATTGGTTTATTCTAATTCATTTTGCTTCGTCTTTAGAGTGGTGGCTTTGCAAAGAGCAAAAGAATACCAGATGGTCATTGCTGTGGTTCACTGAGTTTATATCCTAGCAGGAAGTTAGATGATTGCTTTTCAAGGTTCTTATCATGCATTGAACAGTCTATTTCACCACAGGGGATTCTGAAGCTGTCAATATATTCTTGGCTAAGCATGCCCCATCATTTTCTCTTTAAGACATGGGCCTATATAATCATATGAATGCTTTGTGGACGCAAAGATAATATAACTTGTCTTTCCTTCTACATATTGTGGAATGTAGATTTGTGTTAGAAATGAGTATTTACTTAATGTTTATAAAATTCTGTTTTAATTTTGGGAACAACATCATTAAACTATTTGTTATAGCTTCTTCAAAAATGTAAACTTTCCCTAAACAATCTGGATTTTGCATTTAGAAAATTTACTTTAAAATTCTTATTTGTCAAAACAAGTAAACAAAAAACTCCAAGTAAACAAAAGCCTTCCCAGAAACAAAAGACTCAAAGTTACACAGAATTTGTGTAAGCAATGAAGACTCAGTTGCCTCAAAAAGAGACTGACGTTTTTCTTTGATTTAAAAAATACACAGCTGACATTTTTCTAGGAATTGCACAGAAAGAGAATGAAGTTAAAATCATTCCATCGAAGAAATAAAAATCTCTAAATTTACACTATCGTAACATATAATACTAAAAAAATACACAGATGGTCTCTTTATCGTCAAAGAAAATGGATTAGTTTAAAATAAGAATGATAGATTAAGGAATAAAAAACTTGAACAATAGAGTAAACCAACAAAAATGTTTTAGCTATTGCATACAAGATGAGGGGGAAAAGTAAATAGTTGCTTGAATGAAAGAAAACACAACTCACAAATGCAAAATGGGGAACATAATGTAAGTCAATATTAAATATATGGCTGACTGTTGCCATGGTGGGGTCAAGGGTGATGGCAGGATAAGAACAGGAAGCTTTGATTTTCTTCCTTGATCATAAGAAACATACATAAGGCCAACACATATTGTTTATATAAGAACACCAGTGGATCTTTTTGCATGAAATTAGACTATACACAGTTAGACAACAACCCAGATCACCTTTCAAATACAAAACTCCCATATTCAATAGACTGAGTTTCATGAGGCCTGTAGCTGTTTCATTAATCATTATACTAGAAATGTGACTTGTGTGTAGTGAGTTTTTAAAATATATGAGTTTATGGCTGGGTGTGGTGGCTCACACCTGTAATCCCAGCACTTTGGGAGGCCGAGGCAAATGGATCACTTGAGGTCAGGAGTTCAAGGCCAGGCTGACCAATATAGTGAAACCCCATCTCTACTAAAAATACAACAATTAGCTTGATGTGGTGGTGCATACCTATAATCCCAGCTACTTGGAAGGATAAGCCAGGAGAATTGCTTGAACCTGGGAGATGGAGGTTGCAGTGAGCTGAGATTGCCCCATTGTACTCCAGCTTGGGCGACAAGAGTTAAACTCTGTCTCAAAAAATAATAATACTAAGTGAAAAATAAAGTAAAATATGTATGTGTTTAATTATTGAATATACTTCAAATGTGAGAACTTCCAGACATGGATAACTCAGAAATGCTATGTTAACTTTGGAAAATATATTTTCAAAAACGATGTCTAATATTTGCTGATCCACACCTAATTTTTAGGGTAATGTGAGGCTTAAAGTTCCTTTTAATGCTGAAAAAATTAATTCTACTGCCTGTATGATCCCAGAACCTAGATACATCCATTCTCTGGTACCCTTAGTTTTTCAGTACCTCATACCTCAGTGTTATTATCATATTCAAAAATATAACTTTACAAATAAATCTTAGTATGTTTGTCCTCTTTTGGTTGTGAACATGATAAAAATAAGGTAGTTATTACTAGTTGTTGAATACCATTGATTAGGTATTTTACATACATTAACTAATATAATCCTTATCTTAATACTATAAGTAAGACTTGCCCCTACTATACAAGTGAGAAAACTGAGGTCTAAAAAATTAAATATATAGGTTAAGGTTTTATATCTTCTCAGTGGCAGAATATGAAGCAAACCAAGGCTTTTATTAGTCTAGAGTCTACTCTTTCCAGAGTTCTTGACTATCTTAGTTTTTAAAATATTCTCCACTATTTCTGAACCCAGGCACATGTTTAACTGTCAATAGATATTTTAAATACGATAAATACAAACGTAACAAGTGATAGCTATTACTTCTATATGATTTTTAAAATAATTGACTTTTATGTGTTTGGAACTAATTAGATAGTTTTGAGCACCTTCTATGTGTTAAGCATTAAATAAATTTTTCAAAACTATCATTTAATCTAATTTCTTTAACCTTCACCATTCTGAAATAAGTAAAAATACTCAGTTTTTGACATAAGAAATAACACACTCAGGTAATACATGGCAGAAATATAAATCAACTCGTAGGTCTTCTACCCCTAAAGACAAATCATGTTGCCTTTACTCCATCACTTTAGATACTACTAAAACAGTCTAATCAGGACATGTATGTTATTTTATAACACAAATGTACTTTTCAAAACAAGATTAAGGTGCATGATAGGGCTATTGAGTGTTGATCTGACTGTTGATTGAATAGCCTGTATTTTCCAGGGAGTGTTGAAGCAGCACCAAGTGACCTGTGATGCTTGTGAAGTTTTCCTTGTGGATTGACATCACTGCAATTTTGTTAGCAGGCTTTGAGCTGATAAAATAATTCCATTACCAAACAATTCATGCTTAACTTGCTTGTTCTTTAAAAGACATGCATAACATGTTTTCTTCATTAGCATCAAATATAACTGCTCACATTAAGAAACTAGATCTCTATGTGAAATGACAGCTAATGAAAGCTGAATGTGCCCAAATAATATTGCTCAGATACTGGCAAGTGTGGTGGTGGAACTCAAAGTCTGTGCTAAAACATTTTCTGAAATAATATTTAAAATAATATGTTTGAAAATGAACTCAGTCAAACCATCAATGCTTCAATCCTCGAAAAGAACTTTTAATACATGGTTCATGACATTTTTATATTCAATAGTGCATTTGAGTCCTTTCTTCTTTGGTGTAAAAGAGGTTACCACTGACGCTACTCTCTCTGTGATTCAGAGAGTTACAATAACACATTGTCTTTTCTGGGAGTGGGTTTAAGAAAAAAGGAGATGACAGTTTACAACGGTTTTTAATAAAATGTTTTTAAAAACTACAGATTTTAGGCTGGGCGTGGTGGCTCACACCTGTAATCCCAGCACTTAGGGAGGCTGAGGCGGGCAGATCACGAGGTCAAGAGATCAAGACCTGGCCAACATGGTCAAACCCTGTCTCTACTAAAAAAACAAAAATTAGCTTGGTGTGGTGGCACACGCCTGTTGTCCCAGCTACTCGGGAGGCTGAGGCAGGAAAATCGCTTGAACCTGGGAGGCAGAGGTTGCAGTAAGCCGGGATTGTGCCACTGCACTCCAGCCTGGTGACAGAGCAAGACTCTGTCTCAAAAAAAAAAAAAAAAAAAAAAACTACAGATTTTAGCTACAAAAAAATGCTAAAAAATAATCTTTACAGTGAATAGAAAAAACTGGGCTTTGTTTTGATTGAGTACATAAAATCTTACAATAAAATATATTTTCATTTTGGCGAAGTACAATTTATTATTATATTTAAGCACTATATAGGAATGAATAGAAATATGGCACCAAATTATTTTTGTGTCTTGTTTCAATATAGTACTTTTCAGTTTTCTTTAAGTTAGTTTTATCAATAACCTTATCTATTATTTATTTAGTATCATATTTCTGATATCACATTTCAGCATTTACTCATATGTAATTGGGACTTACTATGCATAAAATAAATGACATTTTTTATTTCCTACTGCCTTTGTGAGGTAATTTCCAGATACAGAGCAGGGAACAAGTAAACATAATAAATATCCTTTCATTAACTAAGTCACTACTTCTTTGGAGGAATTTTGGTATATAAAATTTTAAAAATTACTAGGCTAAAGCTTCCTACTTCTTTCTTCTCCAACTATTGTCTTTTATTGCTCAGCCCAATTCCATGTTTTGGTATTACATTTTGATCCAGAAAATTGTTGATCAAAGTTTTTTGGCAGGAGAATAATATAATATGGTGACAAATCAAGCTGCTGTTCTTATTTCATCAGTCATTTCTCTAACACATTGTGGAAAACAGTCTTCCAAGAATAAAACTTGGAAGATTTATTTTTCTTTGTCAAAGGCAACAGTTTCCTCATTAGCCCTTTTGCTTATATGTACTGTAAATATATGGTTTAAGTCACTCAGCAATAATTTACCATACAACATCTACATCACTAACATCCAAGCTTCTCCAAAAACTATCTCACCTGTCAGATCACAGTAAACTCTGTCAACATTTTATAGCATCACATCCCCTTATTGATCAGTCCTTTCCCTGAGCCCTCATATGCATTCCAAGTTCTTTCTTTTTGGCCACAAATATACTCAAATCATCAATACAATATACCACTCTTTTAAAATTTTCTTTAGTTAATCTAAAATTCACATTTCTAATTTAGCCATATGTTTCCTATGACTGCCTTCTTAAATCTTAATATGTTAACTCTTCCATCAAAAGTATGTGTCTCTTTTACATACAATTCTATTAGTTTTTCCTGGGGTATGTGTATTATATTGCCATTCTGAATGCAAAATATAATTATGAATTTTGGAATTGTTAACATAGGAATAGCATAACCATTTCCCCTCATCTGCCACTTCATCTGTGAGAACTGGGTTAAGAAGGATTCTAAAGCTACATCATGTGCTCCAGGTATTCTCATTCAAGACTTGGCGCATAGGAATTAGGCTTCACTTTGTACAGAATGTTGCTTAGCCCAGCAGCAGGCAGTTAGTTGACTTTTACAAATACTACCAGATGGTGTTGATAAAATTCATCCTGCCTGTGAACAAACACAAAACCTTTACACCATACCCTCTAGGTTGATGTGGAATACATTTTTTCTTAATTAAACTACCATTGTTAGGAAGCATCAAAAGAACTCTCTACAAGCAAAGGTTTCATCAAGGAGAGACTCTACATAAATTCCAGGGAAAGCAATGAGTAGATCATTACAGAGTTATCAGCCCCCTGCAAAGTTATAAATTAAAGAATCAGTATGCTATCAAGTGGCAAAGAAAAGCAGAGGGAAGGCATGAACTGAGTAGTCTGCCATCTTTTCTTTGGAAATGAATGACAACTACACACACTGCATATACAGTACTCCATTCTTTAAGTTTTAATGAAAAAATTGGTTAGTGAGAGATAAATCACACCTTAGAAAGTTAGATCATGTGCTCTATGAAGTATGACTTAGACTCTACCTTTAGCCAGTGAATATTAGTAACACGTGAGAACTAATTTTGAGGCTGGAAAGGAAAATCTGTACTTTCTACATGAATTATTGTTTCATTCAAAATGTTCTTGCTCTATATAGTTTGTATTTTTAGCAATTATCTGTAAAATCTTCTCTTAAAGCGTTGTCCCTAGCTGAACTTCCTTGCACTCAATGGGCGATATTAATACCTTCCTTATCAAGATTCCTAGCTTACTCTACAGATTCTGCTATTAAAGCAATCATCATACATTACTGCAATTACTTGATTACTGTCTGCCCCACTGGACCACAGGTTCTTAAAAACAGAAAATGTGTCTTAATCAATCTTTTGATTCTCAGCACATAACATAATGCTTTGCAGAAGGAAGGCCCTTAATAAATACATACAAATCAGTAAATTTATTCATTAGTGTTACAGCTGAGGAGAAAAAAAAGTGACCTGGGTAGACTAAAGTTAATCAGGTAGCATTTTCAAAAATAGTGGGTGCCAATTTTGATAGATTTTAAAAAATCATAGAAGTTAGAGTGGAAGTCATATCTTGCTGGGACCTGGGAGTGAAGAGTAGGGAAGTAAATACTCTGGTAGCAGAGTTTAACCCTGAAACTAAAATGGCAATAGAAAAAAAAAAAAAAAAGCAATAGAAGCATTGGTTTTAGGGTTAGATTTGAACAGAAGGACATTTGATATTATTCCATTTCAAATTTGTCTTCGTTGACTGTATATCCTTTCTTTAGGGAGGAGATAGTAACAGGTGCTAAGGAAAAGTTGGATGATAGAGCTAACATAAGTAATAAATTGGTATGTAACTGATGTTTTATGAATGCTATTACATTAAACTCTAACAGGTTTATGATTTTGGTATGTCTGCCTCTCTCTTCATCCCAGTATAGCTAAAAAAAATAGCTTCCAAAATAATTCAATTATTACTCTAAGTCTATAGTCAATAAGTGGCAGAATCAGTATTCAGAATAAGGCCTTTCTGATTCCAAAGGCTATTGTCTGAATTGAGATGAAGGAACCTAACAACAGAGATTCATTTTCAGGCAGTGTTGAGAATGCTCCATTGAAATCTCTTCAAAGTACTTCTTAGTTTTAAGTGTCTTACTACTTGGTTTTTAAGAATTTTAATATGCCTCTGATTTAGGGAGTTTTACGGTTTTTTTTTAAAGACTGCATTTCTGCTGATTTCCATATAATATTCCATATAATATCCAATTCCTCCAATTATAAAGAAAAGTTCTTAAACAGAGACACAAATTATTTTGGTGATGTATCAAAAAGGTAACAAGTTCAGGCTTTGGAACCTGAGAGAATATTTCAGACCTTGCTTCTTTACCACAGCCCATTTGCTTTTGGGAGACATTTCTCCATTGAATGCTCATGTTTCTGCATATCTTGTGAGCACAGGTACCAGTTATCCTGCTTTTTTGTACCTGGTTATCCTTCTGTACAGAAAATAGCCGAGGAGAATATAGTGTTTTCCACCACAGCAAAGGATAACTCTGCTTACAGCCTTGAGAGACAGAGATAGTGCTCCCTCCAGAGGAAAGAATGGGAGGGCCTACTGCCCATTATAAAAGAGTCAGGTTTCTAAGCTCATGGTTCATCTCTTATAATACTATTTAGTATGTTGTGCAGGTTTCTCACACTCTTCATGCCATTCTATGAGAATTAGGGCTTGGGAAACTGGCACAAATCCTGCTATTCTTGCTCCTAGTGCTGCTGTGAGTAATAAACTATCCTTTATTTCTGACTCAACAGTCTTGTGTTTTTCATCAACATCCATAAAACTGTGGCAAAGAATTTTAACTTGAAAGTAGAGTAAAATGTCAGAACTCTTCATAGTTCTTGATGTTTACCAGCTGAGTAATCTAGAGCAATTATTTTTAAATATCTGAGCTTCAGTTTCCTATTATAGTGAAATTTAAAAGTGATAATGCTTATAAATTTCATAGTATATTTATAGTGCTTAAATAAATGATAGCTAATAGCAGTTATTCAATATTAGTAGCAACAGCAGCAGTAGCAGTAATGATAGCGGTAATCGTGGTAGCCGTAGTAGTTGAAGCATACGCAGCAACGGAATCTAACATTGAAAGAATGCCAACATATAGCAGACATTTTTACTAAGCAGCCAGTGTAGCTTATCTTATTTAATCCGCACAAGAAATGGAACAGGTGTTTTGTGTTTTGTTTTGTTTTCATTAGTTAAATGAGGTAAATGAGACTCAAATTGTTGAACTGATTTTCCTGAGGTAACTCACATGGCAATTGACAAAGCTGGGATAAGAAGCTTGTTGTGTCTAATTACCAGGAGGTTGTGGTGCATGCATTTGCAGTGACATGTTTGGGAGGAAGCTACAAAGTAATTTAGATGGGCAGTTGGACATTCCCACATCCCAGTCATGGAGGAATTACAGAAGCATATGCTTATTAAGGAAAAAAAGAAGCCCAGAGGAAACACAATGTTGGCCTCCAGAATTTTTGTAAGAAAAATCCATCCATGTGCTTAGCTAATGTTGAACACGTTCTGTTTCCCAAGCTCTGTATTTTGAACCTTTGTCCACATTATTATATTATTGTGTTTTCCCCATGATACAAATAATCTTAATAGTATTGATAGTAAACAAATGCAGCATAATTAATTTCAAAAATTTCCATGCTGTCTTCTATCAGAAAGATTTAGACTCAGTCAATATTTCTTAAAACAATTTTGACAGCCCAATTAAATTTCTAATCATAAACTCCATGTTTTAAATATAAATATGAAAGCATATAAATACACAATGCATGCATAACTATGCATATAGAGATATATAATTTACTACCTAATTTCACAAGCAATGTGAAAGAGATACTAGTCAATACTAGAATTTAGTATTTTTCTCTCCTTTTCATGTAGTATATGAGACTATTTATCCTTTAGGTTTTTGTTTTGTTTTGTTTTTTGAGACAGAGTCTTGCTCTGTCGCCTAGGCTGGGGTGCAGTGGCGCGATCTCAGCTCACTGCAGCCTCCACCTTCTGGGTTCAAGCAATACTCCTGCCTCAGCCTCCCGAGTAGCTGGGACTACAGGCGTTCACTACCACACATGGCCAATTTTTGTATTTTTAGTAAAGATGGGGCTTCACTATATTGGCCAGGCTGGTCTCAAACTCCTGACCTCAAGTGATCCCCTCACCTCAGCCTCCCAAAGTGCTGGGATTACAGGCGTGAGTCACCATGCCTGGCCTCTCTATCCTTTAGATTTCATAGAAGAAACAGGCACCAAACACATTTTTCAAATACACTGGCTGATAACAACTCTCATTTTTAAAGTGTTTTCATTTTACCTCTACAGATAGGAACAGGAAAATCCCACGAAGCTGTATTAACTGAATTGGCTATGCAGGTGAGCTGAGGGTGGCCATCAAGGATGTATCCAGTTACACAGCTGTAGCGGATCTTGTCCCCGACGTCGAATCTTGTACCATATAATACACCTTTGGGTGGAACACCAGGATTTCCACAAGAGCTACTCTGCAATTCTATTAAAAAGGAGGAAAAGGATAGTTTACAGTTATTTCAATAAGCAGTTTATTGTTTTAGATGTATAAAATTATATATGTAAATATGGATATTCTTATTTCTTTGGAGAAGAGTCACTGAAAGGAACTGTCTTCTATTCCAATACATGTGACAGTGAATATGGGAAGAAAACTAAACCTTATCACAGAGGTATTATTGGTCATTCTTTATGCTAGAAAGTTTTAGATATTATATTAGTCTTCAGAGCATTACTCATATATTAATATTTACTCAGATAAGTAAAACTGAGGATAATATCATTCACATGGCTTTTTCAAAGTTACATTCTAATAACATAGTAATAAGCAAATTCATTTCCTTAATATTATCTTCAGTCCTTCAGTGCTTAATCTTAAACCATGAACCTAGATAAAATACACATTTTTCATGGAAACCTTTATTTCATTTAAATGAGAAAAATACAGTGGAGTAGTAAATGGACAATTTTTAAAGTTAGGGAGGGTGAGCTAGAATTCCAACTCTATTATTTGTTATTAACCTTGAGTGTATACTACGAATGATAATAATAAGTGCAAACAGTTGTAACATTTTAATTAGATCAATAGGCAAAATATATGGAAAATGATATATCAGAATGTTTTACCTATCACCTTCTTATTCTATTAGTTAATGCTTAAAACTAAACAAGTACACAAACATAAGAGTTTTTTAAATAATATTCAATTCAGAAAAAATCCAACTTTAGATTAAATGAAAAAATTTTTTTGAAAATAGCAGAACTTCAGGACTGCTATTAGATATTTAAAAATATCTAATTTAAATTAGATATTTAAATTAGATATTTAATTATTTAATTAGATATTTTATTTATTTAAATATCTAAATATTTAAATATCTAATTTAAATTAGATATTAAAAATATCTAATCTAATATTAAAAAATATTAGAGATTATTTGTTCTCATATTGTTTTCTAAATTTTTATTTTATTACTGTTATATTACCTTTATACTACAAATAATAATAAAAACACAAACAGTAATTAATGAACTAAAAGATATTCCAATTTGAGTAAAGTCAGTAGTTAATAGTATTGTGCAAACGTTAATTTCTTAGTTTTGGCCATTTTACTGCAGTTCCATAAGTAGTTATATTAAGGGAAACTAATTAAGACTATATGGGAACTACTGTTCTTGCAAAATAATAAGCTGAAAGTCATGTTGCAATAAAAAGTAAAATATTTTCCCATTTTGCTTTGATATTTATTTCATTTGTGCAGTTACTAAATTCTATATAATATTACAATGCTAATTCAAATAATTACAAACCATTGTAATAATTAAAATATCGATGTCAATATTAAGCAAAAATATTAAAATACAAAATGGTTCACAATATATAGCTTAATTTTGAGAGTTTTTTAAACTTTCATTAATTTTTTGCCTAAACTTTTCAAAGCAAGTAAAAGAAAAATCACAGATTAATTTCCAGTATGAGGTCAATTTAATCAAGAAAAATGTATTGAGCACAGGACATCCATATATTTTAGAGAAAAAATATTTACTTTGAGTTTTAAAAATGGAGTTTTAGGTTTCTTAAAACTAGAAAAGTGAAGAAATTGGCTAATATTTACTAGACATAAATGGTTTCAATAGACAATTTTCTTAATAATACATTCTAAACTTAAATTTGTAAAATATTTAGTGTCAGTAGTAAAGGTTATTTCTAATTTTTTATTTTGTTATTTCTCCAAGACATTAGCTATATGTGAATTTTCAGTAAAACAATACAACTTTATTGTCTGTGAATTTTGAGCGACTTTTAAAGAAACACTTTGAACAGTAGTTTATTTTGAAATACTTAATTTTTTGGAAAATTATTTGATTAATAGATGAGATGTTTGTTCCAAGAGACAGTGAGGTTAATAAGTTTTGACAAAATGAATAAGAATTCAATCCTCTGAATATAGTAATAACAAAGGAGATACTTTTAATGAAACTACCACTTTTGGCCGTAGAATTAATCCACTCCTCTTCCTTCCACCCTCTAAAAAATAATTAAGGTCAGGACTTCAATTATCATAAAGTTATATGTCTAGGAGAAAAGTGGTTTCCAAATTATGTCACAGGAAGCAACTAGGTGGGGGAATAAAATGAAAGAGAAGAAAGCTCTGAATAGTTTTTGAACTCAAAATTAACTTTGATTTAAATGAACAAATAAATGTATCCAGAATAAAGTACCTAAAGCAAAATGGAAATCATGTCAGGTGAAGCAGTGAATGAATAGTAACATTGAATGGAATCTTAATAGATTACCTAATCTGCTGCCTTATTGCTTAATTACTTCTAAAACTGATAAAAATTTAGGTTATTTCAAAATGAAACTCAAAGAAGACAATTTTAAAGCATATCTGGACTTCACTTTCAGGAAAGTCCTGCTGTTGTTTGTGCCTGTTTATCATCTTCATATAGAGAAACATCTACCCATCATCCTCTGTTAACTAAGTAATTCATAAAGACAGTTAAGATGTTTTACATTCAGGTTTAATCAATCCTGATTCTATAACCATTGCTCATGGATTATATTTTTGTCTTCTTCCAACCCTTTAATTCAGGACTTCTCTCTATGCTGTCTATGTGCATTTTCAAAGGCAAAGCAAGTATGATGTGTCACTAACTGAAGTATAAAACCCACCATCAAAAAAGATTATGTTCTGATTGAACATTCTCTTCTTACTCTTAATGTTTTAAAACTAAGTAGTGCTGCATATTTAAACTTTTGAATTAAATTTACTTTTAAGTAATAAAAAGTTTTAGAAATTGCTAAGATAGACTAGATTTTAGATAATGTTTCTGCCAGCCATCCAGAGTTTGAATTTCAGAACAGAAAACCAAACACCACATATTCTCAATTATAAGTGGGAGCTGAAAAATGAGAACACATGGACACAGGGAGGGGAACAACAACACTGGGAGGGTGGGGATGGATAGAGTATTAGGGAAAAGAGCTAATGCATGCTGGGCTCAATATCTAGGTGATGGGTTGTTATGTGCAGCAAACCATCATGGCACACTTTTACCTATGTAACAAACCTGCACATCCTGGACATATACCCAAACTTAAAAAAAAAAAATAAAGTATGTTTAAAAAAGAAAAGAAAATCAATTACTCAACCATGTTCAATAAATCAAAATATAAAATAATTATTAAATATATGTTGTAAGTATTTTCAGTAAGTGATGATATTGCTTAAAATATATAAAATTATAGATTTTATATATTTAAATATATACAGATTTATAAGTGAAGTGAAGTCAAAAATACAGATTTATAAGCGAAGAATTTTTTTGTAATTCATCAGATGTACATGCAAGCTAGACACATTATACTTGTTATCTCAATGTGTTTTGAAGCAAATAATTACACCTAAAAGCAGAGTTGCAAAATATAAAATAATTATTAAATATATGTTGTATTTACAGTAAGTGATGATGTTGCTTAAAATATATAAATTAAGGAAAACAGAGATTTATAAGTATAATGAAGAATTTTTTTGTAATTCATCAGATGTACATGCAAGCTAGACACATTATACTTGTCATCTCAATGTGTTTTTGAAGCAAATTATTATACCTGAAAGCAGAGTTGCTGAAAAGACTTCAGTTATCTTCTTTTACCAGCAGATGACAGTAATATATCGATTAAGAGGTTTAGGTGACTAACACAAAATAATTATAGAATCTGAAAAATTGTCTTCTAACGTCCCATAATACAATGATTAAAATGGGATTGCAGTAGGGGAGGCAGTACTTTAAAACCAATTACACAATATTCTTGGTTGAGCACTTAGAGCGGGCAGGTTGATGAACTGAGATCACTGGAAAATAAACCTGAAGAATTTGTACTCAAAATATGTCTCTGAAAATGTCAGAGACTCTTTATGTTAAGTTTACTGCTCTAGGCATAACAAATTATTTAGTCTAATTAAAATCCATCTGGTTTTGGCTGGAAATATGTATATTTTATTTATCTTCTCACAGTATTGAGATTATCAGCAAATATGAAGATATTTTGACAACATAGACTATTCTAAAGTGTAGAAGATTTTTGATATTGCAAAATAATTCCTTGGAAAATATACAAGATAAACTTTTAAAATTCCAGTTGTGTTTAAAGGGGTAGAGTTCAGTGACACTCTTCTCTATTAGTTGAAAGAAAAGATCAATTACTTGGTAAGTGACACTGACACTATTTTATTCATCAGAAGCTTTTAAGAGTTACCACTAACATTGCTCTATCATATGTACTAGTTAATACTACAGCATGTCCCTTGCCTTCTGAGTAAACAGTTTGAGAAAGTCAAACTTCATTGTTGAGTATCAGCTTCGATAGGCATTTGGGCATTCTTCCACTTAAATCTCACAAAACACTCGACATTATGGGTATAATTCTCCCCATTGTGTAGAAAGGAAAACTGAGACTCAGAAAGATTAAGTAACTTTCCAAAGGCCACCCACTAATAAATAGTAGACTTGTGGTTCAAACCTAGGTTTCCTAACTCAAAAGCCTTAGATCATTTCACAATTACATATTGCTATCTACAAAAGGCAGATATTCATTCCACAAGTATTTATTAAACATCTATCATCAGCAATGCTCTGGGGATATAGTCTAGCAAAAGGTAGACATGGAGTTTATGATTTGGTGGCTACCAAAAGCAATAAATGAGTAATTTACAGAATAGTAATTGTATTGCGACATGTGGCAGAAACGAAACATGTAAGTTATACTAAAGGCATATAATGGAGAAATCTGAATTAGTATTGATTAAGAGGAGATCTGGAAAGGATTTCCTGATAAAGAAAGGCTTTAATTGTGATCTGAAAAGGATAAAAAGTTAGTTTTTGTTTGTTTGTTTCCAAGGGCAGTGAACAAGTATATTTGAAATAGAAAAGTATAAGAATCAAAGTACTGTAATAGTTATTAGGTTTAGCAATACAGTGAAGACAGGTTTCATGGAAATGGTAGGGTAGTGTAGAAACTAGATTGCGAAAAAATATTTCGAAAGGCTTGATCATAGATGGCTTCACGCAGTGATGTATATCCTTTTCATAGGCTCATAAATATGAAGGAGAACTATTTCCTCATTAAATATTTGGTCGTGGGGTGCTATCTGCTTTTTAAAAGAGTAATTGAGAGTAAATAATTAAAATACATTCTATAAATGTACAAGTGAGCAGAGATTTTCATAAGCATGCATGATATAAAGTGTGTAAGTTTACTAATTTAATACTAATTCAATGTTGAGTGGGAAAATTGTGATAAAACGGATTATCAAAATTAATTTTAAAAAAATTAGTAGCCAAAATGATGTATGCATATTATTTTAATATGAGAATACCAATTTTATAAGACTGTTGATATTATTACATAAAACAATATATGTTAGTCATGTATATTTTTAGCAAGCACTCAATATGTGACAAATATTATTAACTCAATAAATTTCAGTTTTATTATTATTATAATCAATTGTGTATTTGAGACATCAAAATTAGATGTGATTATATTATGATCTTCTAGAGGTTGTGTCATAAGTATCAAATTTTCATTAAATGTAATGAAGTATGTTAGATCATTCTTGGTCTTAAAAATTAATTAAAAAATAGTAATTTAGTCAAGGGTAAAATTCAATTGCTCCTCTCCGAATCATAAAGGAAATCCAAGGTCTAATCTTAACTTTTGGCAGAAAATTTCTATAAACAAATTCACAGAAAGTCCCCTATAGGTGTCATTGATTTCTTCATTCTTTTGTCTATTATTTGGTATCATATATTAAGCACCATTCCAAGCACAGTAGTTACCAAAAGATATATTCAATGAATTGCAGGCTAAAAATTCCAGATAATTTTCAAAAAGAAAATAAGTTTAAAATGCAATTTAAATCTTGAAAGAGAGCATATATAAAGGACTATAGAAGAACAAAATTTTTGTTATGGTTTCCTTGGATAAATGAAATAAAACTCTACCAAGAAATTTTTTTAAAAAGTGTGTGATTAATACTAATAAACATGTTACAACAGTCTCATTCTTTAAAAAAAATACCCAATTTGTTGGGAGCACATGTATAGTTGCGAAAGGCAAAATGTTTTACAAATTATCAGGAAGAAAACCTTACCTTGAAAATGGGAATGAAAAATTTAAAAAAGGGATAACAGACATCTTGACTACAGAATTGCATAATTATTCAGTCAAATAGATGAAGCATGATCCTGCTGAGATCAATTAACAATGCTTTAAAACACTGCAAAATTATATCTACTAAGGGAAGTAAAATCAAGTTGTTTGTACTTCTTAGAGAAAATTAATCTCAGGGTTTATTTCCCAGATGATTAAAAATAATTTAGGAGAGCATAACATCACGCTGAAACAAAACGTTTTGCACCTAGTGCCTCTCATCCTGAGACTTCCAAACACTTAAACAAATCCATTTTCCAAATTTTTTAGTGATACAAAATGTTCTTTATTACAAATATTGAACCATTTCATTCACACAGGACATAAATGGTATAGTTTGGAATTTACCTGGGGACTTCAGTTTGAGCAAACATTTTATGAGTGTTTTGAATCACCTATTGCATCTATAACGTCCTCATGGCCTTTTCTTTCAGTACATAAAACTGAATGAAATTTATTTCTATATACATTTACTTCCTCACCAGATTTTGAGCATCTTGAGAAGAGGGACTCTAATTCATCTTTGTATACCAAGAATTTAGCACACTGTGTTGTCCCCAAGCAAAAAAGAATTAAACTAATTGCATTATCTCCTTGAGTAGAAAAATTTAAAAGTTAATTATCACACAGATCTCATAGAATTAAATGTTTAAATGCAAAATAATAGAGTGGAATCTGTAGTATAGAAGAGAGTTGCAGGAATAGCATGATTTAAACTTGTTTTAATAAGCACTGGATCACATTGGCACCATGTGATTTTGTATGAGTCAAATTACATAGTTATGTGATTCAATTCTGTTTCTATGTGAAAATCCATTCACTTCTGTAAGCCATTTCCTTTCCATAAGTATAATTTCTAAGCTGGAGTCATGTCACAGACCTCACTGGAATGCTGGAGATGTTGCAAACATGAGGCCGCATTTGCCGTTTTGGAAGTCATCCTGAAACTTCAAAAAGGTTCAGAGTTGCTAATCAAAAGGACAACTATTATATGTTATTTGTTATTATTATTATTATCATTATTTGTTTGTTATTATTTTAACTTGTTGAAAGGGAACCCAAATAAATTACTGGTTGCTAGAAAAGAAATAAGAGCAAGACAGTACTATCTTAGCTGGGCTGCCTAAGAGGAAAATAGATTATTGGATTGATTTTAGGGAGGAATGAACACAGATTAAAATGTATTATAAGCAGTAGGAGAAAAGTCTATTGTCATTTTAAAAAAATATTTAGATAAGTCTCAGGGTAAGATGGATATATTTCCAAGGAAAGAAAGTATGAAGCATTGGAAAAGTTAGTGTAAAACCAAACACATACACACTTATGCTATGTTGGTAATGTCATTCTGTTTTCATATTGTGGATATAGATAAGGTCCACTGGCACTACAGAAAACTATTTCAGCATCAGATGTAGATTTATGGTTAAATACAAGGTAGAAAATACTTTGCACCATATACAGGGACAAGTCATTAGTTATGTTGACCCATGAATAAGAGGTAATGCCCATTCAATTGGAAATATCTGTGCCCTTTTATTGGCTAAATAAATTTTATCACCCAAAATGAATTTACAAAAACAATATTATATTTTTGTTTTGTAAACTCTATAACCACCATTGTGTTAACATAGTTGGGTGAAAGGATCATGAAATATAAAAAGTTATGATTATTAGAAGCTAACTCTGTTGTACATAACTACCAGAATATTACCAAAACCAAAGAAATACAAATACAAAAAGGAGGCATATTAGCAGCCATACTCACATTAAAGTTTCTGAACATGGAATAATGTTGCATTTAGCACAGAGTAGCATTTGACAGATTGATTCAGAATAATAGAAAAATATGAATAGACTCTCCTCTGACAGAATTGGGACAAGTATCTGTATTAAGACTTTTGGATAAAGGTAATTTAATTCTTTAAAAAGATGTGTTAAGCTGATCATGGATAATTTACTGGAATTATATATTCAACAAATATGAAGACTGAGAAATGCCACTGTATTTTAGCAGTTAATCCATCACCAAATAATTATTGAAGCCCGAGGCACAAATGTCAAATGAGTATAAAATATGGCATGACACCATTTCTATCTTGTTGAAACATAACTCAAGTTGGAAAAATAAGACATACACGGTAATGACCTGGAAATTAAAAAATAAAACTGATTCCATAAGCTGATTTTTAAAAAACAATTTTAACTATTATATACATATGCTAAAGGAAGACTATTTTATGAAATAAGTAAGTTTTTAGTTGGAGAGGATTCAGAAGAGTCAAATAAATCATATGACTAAGACCTATAGAGAGGAATGTCCAAGATGTAGTCAAGAGCGGTATATGCAGAATAGGTTGGTTTTAATACATTGGTCTGAATAGGTTGATACATATAAGGAAACACAGAATGTAACTTCAGAAAATAATCTTAGGGTTGCACTTTGGAAAGACTTGAAATTAGCTGTTTTAGGGTCAATGCTAAGCTGCTACTGATGCTGCCAAAAAAAAAAAAACAAAACAACAAAAACAAAAACAAAAAAAACTCACAACAAATTGCTTAAATAAGATACCAGTTATTTCCCTTCATGTGACTCTCTCATTGCTCTAGGCTAGGAGAGACTGGACTGTGCCCTCAGGCCATCAGGGACTCAGTTTGTTTTCCAACTTGCTACTCAATCCTCCCCTAGGGCATTGCCTTTGTCCTTTGTCTATAAGGAGAAGCTGGGTTGCTGCAAATGTTGAATTAGAGGCTACTGAGTTGAATGAGAAGATGTTAAGGGAAAGCAACAACAACAGCAACAAACTTCTCTGGGAGATGCGCAGCAGTTTTGTTGTTGCTGTTGTTGTTGTTATCGTTTTTCTCTCAAGGCCCACTATAGTTCCTCATGGAACAGAGACCTGGTGGAGCAGAAAACAGATGGTTACAATACATAACCCCATGTGGGTAGGCAAATAAAGAGGAATATTCCACAGTTAAAGAGCATGGCCATGCATAGATCCTGCCGGACAGAGATTCTGAAGCACTTCCTGCCCTGGCAGACCCTGGTCCTGTTCTCTAGGAGGTGCTCCTTTCTCCTGCGTCCTGTAGTCCCCTGGCATTTTCTTCTGAATATTTCTTTCTTGTCCACATTCTCTGTGGTAAAATTTGAAGTGGGTGTTGAAGAGTAAACTATCTTTAGGAGTGCTTTGAGCTTATACCCTACCTCTGCTAATGCAGGTTTGGTGCTTGAAAATTGACTTGGGGATTGACAACCAGAGTTTTGCAGATGACTCATATAATTTATTTGGCTAAAACCGCCCCTGAAAACTTACTAGGAATTAATTTATTTGCTTCCAGGTTTTTTTTGGTGCCAAGGAACACTCTTCCCAACCCCCAACTTGTTCAAACCATGGCTTACACTGCCTTTTCATTGGAGCTACCTTGAGGTGATCTGAAACAATAAGCTTGGACAGAAATGCAACATTCCTTACCTGATCTTTGGCCCCAAGGCTGCCTTCCATCCTTAGACTAAGAAACTTATATAAGATTCTGATAAACCTTCTTATCCCCTGCTATACAGAAGCAGTTGGTTTTTCCAACCCATAAGTCCCCAGAATTTAGACTCTATTCACTCTCTTCTTGAAAATGGCCAATTTATGCCTGAGCTCTTCTCTGTTTTATATATAATGTCTTACTTGTTCACATTTTGGGGGTACATGTGATATTTTGATACTATATACATGCAGTGTGTAATGATCAAATCAGGGTAATGGGTTCTTGTGTGTGTAAAAGCCAAATCAAACTGTGTTTTTCCTCTACTCCGACACTAAAACAATGGGCACAGAAAACTTCTCTGACCACGAAGCAAGCAATCAATTTTTGCAGTGGAAAACAATTGGGTGTCCTCCAATTCAATTCTGACATTGTCTACCTGGCAATAGTATCAGATCTCATAGGTTGAGGGCTTAATCCCCAAGACTGACCCCCCAGGCACCAGGCAAAAGTCTGGGCCTCTGGAACCTTTGCCTGACAATCTTCCAGTGGAGTTTTCACTAGGGAGACTCACAGAACTTAAGGATTCACTTGCTTACGTTTACCAGTTTATTACAGAAGATATTACACAGGATACAGATGAAGAGATGCATAAGGTGAGGTATGGAAAGGGTTACAGAGCTTTCATTCCCTCCCTGGAAGTGCCACCCTTCAGGAACCTCCAGATATTTAGCTATCTGGAAGCACTTCATGCCCCATTCTTTTGAGGTGTTTATGGAGGCTTTATTAAAGAGGCATGACTGATGAAACCAATAGTCATTGGTAATCAACTTAACCTTTAGACCCTCTCCCCTCCTTGAAGGCCGAAAATCTCAACCCTCTACTCCTGTCTTGGTCTTTTGGGTGGCCCGCCTCAACCTTGAAGCTTTCTAGCACCTGCCAACCATCAATCAATTTATTAGCATCACTTTGGAGTTTCTAAGGATTTTAGGAGTTGTATGCCAAAAAAATGAGGCCAAAGATCAAATATATATTTCACAATATTGGAGTCCACCCCTGGTCTTTGAACTCAGATCCCTTACATCAAAAAGACATACAACTCAAAAGGTATGGCCAAATCACTAGAACTCCAGTTCATCATTAATAAATAGCTTAGTCTATCATATTGTATGAATGTCTGCTAGACTGAGGCCACTCAGATGCAGGCTTTCGTTCAATCTTATCAGCTTCCGAAAGCAGATGTGGTCTCCACAAACCTATAGCTTCACCCTTTCAGACATCTGGTATAATTCAGCTAAGAAACAATGTCTTCTCTAGCTCTGAATCTCCTTCAAGGTGTTAACTAATATTAGGTTTTTCTCAATTTACAACCCATTCATTTATTCCATAACCTTCCAGTTACTCTTTCTCCTTTTTTCCATCAATGTCCAAACTTTTTTCACCTTTGGAAGGGACGTTAGAATCATCACTGTGCTGGTCTAGATTGCAGGCAGCAACACTAGTGGGTAGCAAGTGCTTCCCCAGCAGTTCATTCCAACACTTACTTAGGGTATGGTTACATAGGTCAGAACTATAGGGCCATTTTTAACACCAGGCAATATAGGCTGCATTCACTGTTAACTCAAATTTTGCCAGATTGTAAAGGCACAACCCACCCCCATCAGGCACTTAAGAATTATGGCAGAAGGTTCTTTTTTGTGTGTTTGTTTTTTCTTTTAGAAATCATTCTTGTTTCCATCACTTGTAGTTGCAGTCCTGGTCCTAGGACCACACTTACCAAGTAAGGAAAGGAGAAAAAAAAGTTGAGGTGATGTGGGAAGAAAGAAAAGGAAAGAAGCATAATCGTATAATCATTATACTGGCTTACTCCTCCTGTGGCAATAATCACATAGTCATACCAGTATCCTTCCCCATCCCTCTTTCCCAGATCAACCAGAAAAACTGAGGAAAATCTAGTGAGGACACTCCTTTAGTCCCACTCATGTTGAGTATTAGCACACGTCCATGAAGGTGTGTAAGCCAGCCCTTCATGCTTTCATCTCCCCCTGTTTTAGACAACCAATGTTTTAATGTCCATTCCACTTTTCTATTAAACTTTCTCTGAGGAGGATATATCTTTGCCCATTGTTGAAAATGCTGGGCTGTAGAGTATGTTTCTTGGTCTGAAGAAATGAAAGTCAGATGTCCAAATCTGTATATTTTGGTGTGTGTGTGTGCGTGCATGTGTGCATGCGTGTGTGTGTGCATGTGCACGCGTGCGTGTATATGTGTGTTGTAACAGCACTCAGGGCATTTGCATCTTTCACAGGACAAGCAAAACCCAGTCCATAATCAGTGTCTATTCCTACGAAGACCCATTCGTATCTTCCCAGGGATTCCAGCATCTGTCTCACTTGCAAGCTATGTTCAGGACTTCCCACCAGGGAATCTGCCCCGTATCTGTCAGCACCCTCTGTCTCTCCTGCTGGCACACAAAACCATTCTTATTGACATTATGTGCCTGAGAAGGTATAAAAGGAGCCTGATCAGATTCAGCACTCCTGTATCCACTCATTTCATGGACCAAATTAGCCCTCAGGAGAGCACTCCGGGATATTTGCTTGTCAATTCCAGTCACCTTCCATGCATGGAAAAGGGTTCTTCATGGCCATCAACATGTTCTACTTAATGTGAGCTCAAATTTCCATAGGGCTGTGCCCTATGTGGGCATCCTTTTAATAAGATAGGTTTCTATTGCCCTCCGCCCTGACCATATGGCCAGGTCATTGGCCACTACCCACAAGTCAGTAAAAACTCACAGAGAAGGTTCTACCACCATTCAATTTTTCCATCACTGATGGAAAAACAACATGTAATTCAGCCCACCAAGCTGATTTACTTTTACCTTCTTTAGTCAAAGTAGCAGCCTTTCAAACAGGATGTTGTACATTTACCTTTGAATCACCGTCTATAAACCAAGCAACCCTTTGTTGGTCAATTGAGAGCCATTTATAGGGCGCTTTCCCATTGTCAATAGAACCCAGCAGCTCCTCACACAGTTCCAGGATCAGCTCTAGTGGAAAAGAGGCTCCCTGCTAGTGATTGTCCCCTCCTTGCCTTCTCCAGGTAGAACGACCCTGTATAAACCATTTCCATTTTATTATGGAACTCTTCGGGGCACTGCTACACCATTAGAGTGTTCCCTGACATTACTTAGCACAGTATTTCAGGTGTCAAGATCATTTTACACCCTTTGGTCACATGGATAGCTTTATTTAACCTTCCACAGCAAGGCAGGAAATGCCCCTCAGGTGAAAAATTTCTAGTCCCAAGTCCTCGTAGTTGTTGCTGGGAGAAGTTCATGAGCTTTTGCCATGAGCCCTAGTAAACACTCTACAGAGGGCTAGAAAATGAAGAATTTGTCCCTACCAGCACTCCAGCTTCTACTCTACACCATGCATGCTTGGACAATATAACTGGTTCCCATTGGGGATTTTCAATTAATATTGGTGGAAGGGTGGATTTATATACCTTCTGTTTTACAGAACTAGGTAGAGGGATATCAGTTATATACAATATTTATTCTCATGAATATGAGATTCTGTCTGTGAGGTGGGCAGGGGGCTGTTAGCAGGAACCCCTTTCACTTTGCTGGGAGTTTTTTTTTCTTCTTCTTCTTCTTCTTCTTTTCCTTTTTCACCCAGTAAATTCCATTCCCCTCACCTTTCAATGTGTCTGCATTCCTAATCCTTCCTGGTCATGTGATGGGAATCCAGTTTTAGCTGAACTAAGGAGCAAATTTCTACATCAAGGGGACTGCTACCCTGAGATCACCACTGGAGTAAAGTTTACATAGAGTCACTGTCACCTCATCACCAACCTCAGAAAAGTGACAAGAGACTGGAAAAAAAATCACCTAAAATTGTAATTCAAGGATCAAGGAGTTGTAACAACAGGTGACAAATATGACCACTCTGTTTTATTCACTTAAAGCTGGAAAATACTGGAAACTTCTGTAGTTAAATTGCAACCCTGATAATGAAACCAACAGGCAGAGTCTTCAGGAAAATTATGTGCATAAATTTCGTGTTTCATTTTTATATGAGTGTACATGTTTGATTCACATTGACAACAAGAGAGTCTCAGAAATGTGGTTGAGTTTTGCCTTTTGTTTTTCTCTAACATTTAAAAAGAGAAAGAGAGTGAAATGGAGATTAATAGAATTTATTCAATCACCCCACCTAATATGTAGGTAACTCCCCTTCATCCTATTTCAGTTTAAAGGTTAACTACCCTTTAAACTGTCCTACACAATTCTTCTGTGTCCATAAAAGGAAGTCCAATTTCTCACCTGATGATCATGATCCTACACAATCCTACCCCTTTATACTTCTCCAAAATTGCCTTACGCTTGCCTAGCCACATGCTCTATTTCTGTCAAATATTCACTGCTTATCAATATGTTTCATGTATTCTTGCTTCACAGGTTTGCTTACACTATTTGAAATATCTCCACATTTTTTCTTTGCCTATCCAGATACTTCCATTCTTCAAGATCTAAACCAATTCCCACCTTCTCCATAAAGCCTTTCCAAACTCTTCAGTCCACGGTGATTACCTTCACACAGGAAGCAATAGTTTTTATTTTCTATTATATTTATTGACCACTTGCTCAAAAGTCTTTAAACATATCATTTTGCCTTTTATTGTTTCTTTTGAATTCTACATGTTTCTTTAATTTGTAAATTCTCTGTCTATTCAATTGACTTGTGACCATAATCAAGTCAGATATTATACTTTTAACACGCATCTTTAAAATGGTCACTCTTCAACTCAGATATACTAAGCTCCAGATATTTATTTGGTTAAAGAATTGTTTTAATTCAAAGAAAAATTGGGGAGATAGGAGAATATGAGAAATCTCAAATTATTTCAAATCTCTTTGGAAACTCAATCCCCTTGGGGGAATAATTGAATTCTGGATTGAAGCCAAGTACAATAATCCTTATACAAGCAGTAATAGTGTGCAATTGGGAACCACGGCCATAAGAGTTTTCTTGGATGACAAGGAGTACAATAAATCTTGATTATTTTGCCTTTCTAGAGTAATGCTCAACCTTTCCTCCCTACAGGGCTAATTCTAAAAGTATGGGAGAAAATTAAAAACAAGTAGAAGGGCTTGTTCCAGTTGGTTTGCCTTGTTGCAGCTGACCTTATCATTAGACAATGAAATATAGTGATAAAGCTTCCATTAATAAAATCAAATAAACCTGCCTTCGAATCCTATCTCTGCCATTTACCATAAGCATGTGGAAGTGAGACTATTGATACTTCAATTTCTTTTTGAGTACCATCATCATTACTGAGATTTATTTGGGTTACTTAAACAAATTAATAGGAACTCACTGATTTTAACTATGTTGTGAGTTTCTTAATATCATCACATTCTAATCTTTATTTAATGGTCACTGGTTCATACTGAAAAGGTGATCATTTGGGCATAGACTCTTTTTCCTCAGAAAATATGTATTTATGAACCTTGAGTTTACTGAATATGTCTGATTTCATTCCATTCAAACCACATTACATTTAACAATGGCAAAGGTTTCCCAACGAAGCAGTTACATTGTTATTCAGTTCATTTATCTTTACTGAGATCTTAACATTTAGAATGTATTTTACCTTTTTAAGCATTATACCTACTAATCATGCTAACTAGTTTTGTTACTGGTTGTAGTTCATGATACAATACAATGAGAATTGCTTCACCAAAGCTATAAAAACCTAATTGAAACCAATTATGACAATTATCTCTCTGTTTAATTGCTTGCATTAGACTCTTTCCTCATTCTATACTGTCAGACTGCAGACAATTTTTCCTGATGTGACCTATCCAACTGTATTTCAGGCTTTATTCAGTGAGCAAGCATACTTCTGATTAAAATTAATAGGAATTTTGCATGAATTGAGTGAGAACTGGAGTTATTAGGATTGTAATATGAATTTAAGTGAGAATTAAGTATTATTGGACTTTCTTATTTCAATTAAGTATGAAAACACTCTTAATCAAGCATATAATTAAATTTAAGAGGAAATGTATTGTGTGCTAATTGCCATTGATTATTAATAATATGCGTATTTATGCATGCAAACTCTATAATGGTATACATCTCCAAACTGTTTTGGAATGACAATAACTGAGTTCTGCATAATAAAACTATTAATGAAATGGAATCTTGCAAGAAATGTCAGAAAGGAAAAATAGCTCATACTTCAGAACTCTTCTTCTCTAACTTTTCCTGTTGAAAAATCAGAGCAAGTCACATGAACTCACACAGGAGAACATCAATAATTATAGACTGCTTCCTTTTTGCAATCATGTTTTGTTTTCTGGGATAATATAGTTTGGAAATATTTTATTGAAATGTAAAGAATTCATGTGCTTTAAAAACATAATTAAATCTTTATTTTAGCCTTTAAAATAATATGTATTCTTTTATTTTGCCATTATAAGCTTTTAGAAATGACTCTTCATGTGTTATAAATTTATATTTTTTTCTTTTATTCATTTATTTACTTATTAGGTTGGTGCAAAAGTAATTGTGCTTTCTGACATTGAAAGTAATAGCAAAAAACGCAATTACTTTTGCACCAACCAAATAATACTATCTAATGTTCACTTATTTATTAAACACCTACTGAATGCTAAAAATTGGTCTTCAAAGATACAACATTGAACAATATATACTCCTTTTCTCACAGAGCCTGTGAGGTAAACTTGTGAGCAGGTGGTGGAGAGGAAACCTAGATAATAAATACAATAATGCATGTAATATTTACCACTGTATTATTAGATAATAATAAATGTTAAAGAGAAATACAAAGTAAGCAAGCGTAGTGGAAAGTCTGAGAAAACATTTCAGGAAACGGGAACTGCAAATGCAATGACCTTGAAGCACAGAATGCATGGAGAGTTGATGGAATGGCAAGAGTCCATTTGGGAATGGAATAACTGAGGGAAAGACTGAGATGAAATGAAAACAGAATGCCAAAACAAAGCCAGAGGGTTAGATTTTGAAGCCATTGTAAGTATCTTTTCAACCCTTTTAATTGATCTCTACCTCTGCCTCTTAAAACATATGTCTATGACGATGTTTTTAGCATTATAAATTATTTCCTTATAGTGGAAAAGAAAGATTTACTCTGGTTTTTTTTTTTATCATCCCAAACTATGATCCCCTGCGACTTACTCTTCCCATGATTTTTGTTGAAACAGTGAATGTTAGCATCACAACTTTGCAAATGCTATTCTTAGCAAAGGTATTCATTGTTAGGAATACTTTTGTTTCCTGAATATTTGTTTTCCATGACATTAACAATTTCCTGTCTTTTATTTTTCATTTATTTCATATTGAGTGTAACCACAACTTTAAACTCTGCCAATTGTTTAAATCTCTTTCTAATACATTTAAATGTTTTAGGCATTTAACTTCAATTCCTTAAAGAAAAATTTTCAGAGCACTTTAATCTTCTCCATCTGGACATTTGTTTGTATTACTAGAAAGTGTTCTTGATATTAGATTCAACTTTCTTCTTAGTTGGATATTTTCTTTTCTGTATCTTTCAATGTTCTCTTTCTTTGTTACAGAGAAACACCAGTAACTTCCAGAGAATGGATGTTTAAGAGATAAATAATGCACACGGGCATACATGTTCATACCATTCTCAAATTCCATGATAGTTTCTATGGGTATAGAAATGTTTTTCAACTTTTATGCTGGATTCAGAGGGTAAATGTGCAGGTTTGTTACACGGGCATATTGTGTGATACTGCTGTTTGAGATACAACGATTCTATCACCCAGGTACTGACACAATACCCAATAGGCAGTTTTTCAGCCCACATCTTCCCTCTTTCCTTCCCAGGTCCAGAAGTCCCCCGTGTCTATTATTTCCATCTTTATATCCATGTCTATTCAGTGTTTGGCTCCCAATTAGAAGTGAGAACATGCGATGTTTGGTTTTCTGTTCCCATGTTAATTTGCTTAGGATAATGGCCTCCAGCTTCATCTCCATGTTGTTGCCAAAAAAAAAAAAACATGATTTCATTCATTTTATGACTGCATAGTAGTCCTTGGTGTCTATGTATCATATTTTCTTTATCCGGTCTGGTGTTGATGGGCACCTAGGCTGATTCCATGTCTTTCCTATTGTGAATAGTGCTGCAATGAACATGAGAGTGCATGTATTTTTTGGTATACTGATTTATTTTCCTTTGGGTATATACCCAGTAATAAGATTGCTGGGTCAAATGGTAGTTCTAAGTTCTTTGAGAACTCTCCAAAATACTTTCCACAGTGGCTGAGCTAGTTTGCATTCCCTCCAATGTATGTGTTCCCTTTTTCTCCACAGCCTTGCCAGCATCTGTTATTTCTTGACTTTTTAATAATTGCCATTCTGACTGGTGTAAGATGGTATCTCATTGTGGTTTTGATTTGCATTTCTTTGAAGATTAGTGATGATGAGCATTTTTTCATGTTTGCCACTTCTCTATCTTCTTTTGAGAAGTGTCTGTGTCTTTTGCCTATTTTAATTGGATTATTTGTTTTTTTGCTTGTTGATGTGTTTAACTTCCTGAGAGATTTGGATATTCAATTTTTTTCAGATTCATAGTTTGGAAACCATGTACATTAGGATTTGGAAGGCAAGGCCCTGTGCTAATGGTGATGTTTTGAAAACCAAAGCCATTCTGAATTCCGGCACTTTGAATTTGAGCTACTTATTTCTGTTGCTAAAAATCTATGTATCTTCTTACAGTTCACAGTTGTTGTTTTTTTTATATTTGACAATGAAGGCATTATTTTCCTAAATTGTTCTAGATGCTTGCTGGGTCTAGCACCCTTTCAATTTTCTTTCGATATAGAATTTCCTTTCAGTATGGAAATTCTTGTCCTCTGCTTTATAAAAAAGCTATTTGTTTAGCTAATTTCTCCCCTTAATATTACTAATTTATCTTTCAAAAATGCCTATTATTTGAACACTTTTCTGGACTTAAATGACTACTGCTGCTGCTACCACTTTTTCTCTTATTTCTATTTCCTATATCTCTGACTTTTTTCTCTCCCTTATGGAAGTTTTCTTTAATGTTACATTTAAACCCTATTGAGTATTTCATATACATATATTTTTTATATCCAAGAGCTTTCTTTTGTTCTTATTTCTATAGAAAATCATGTTCAAGTTTTATATATTTTAGAGAACAATTACATTAGGTTTGTTTGTTCATTTTAGAAGTTTTCTTCTGTTCTTATAGTCCTCCTTTTTCTTTCAAATTTTTCGATTCTGTTTGTTTTGGACTTTAGCTTCTATGCTAGAGAACTTCTTCAGAAATCAGATGATTTTTGTTTGCTATTTCTAAGTAGTTAAGTAAAACGCTGAATAAATGTTCTGAGTGCAAGTGTGGCATTTGATACATTTGTACTTTACTGTGTAGTGATTGTCTTGATTGCTTTGTTAAGAGACCCATTATAACAGCATTTCTTTCCTATTGAACTGCTTATACTCAAAGTAAAAGAATTTTCCATCACCTGCTTAGGGAATACAGACCTAGCTGCAGCTTTCTGAGTTAAGTAGTGAAAAATGTGTGTGGAGCATGTGTCAATATTTTGCATGGAAACACTCACTTATTCCATCTCGTATTCGTATTGTGCCTCTCTTTTCAATTGTATCTGAGACCTACTATTCAGAGACTGTTTTACCACATTCAGAGACAAGACCTCCAATATTTAGCTGAGGTAGAAAATGGGAAGATGCCTAGTTGCATGTTTTTGGTCCTCTCATTGCTTCTTAATTGAATTTTCAAGCAATCTTCCTGCTTTAAGCATGACTTTCACTGCCTCTTTTAGAGGTTCTTAATGCCACCAATTCATTAGACTTCCAGGAATTCTGAGATATAAACTAGATTGCTTCTTAGCTTTTCCTACTAGTGACTTAAGATTCAACCTTCTAATGACTTCTCTCTGTTACTACTGCTTCATCTGATTACCAGCTTCCAAAGTACTGTTCGATTTTAATTATCTCCCATTATCTATATTTTTATGCATTCATACCATTTAAAAACAATTTAATGTTTGAGATGGGTTTCAGGAGAGATTAATAGACCACATGTTTCCTCTTTTACCTAAACACAAAATTCCACATCTATCACTTACACATTCATTGGAAATTGCATAAATAAACTATGATGTGGACATCACATTAAGTATATTGTGCAGTAGGTTACCGACTTTAAAACCTCTATGTAATCTTAAATCTAAAAGAATTATTTCTTGTGACATATGCAATCTTGTTTATGAATAAGTATGAAATATTTATAAATATATACATAGACAATATTTTAGAAGATTTGGAGTTATTATTTAGCAAATGTATTGGATATGCCTGCAAATAAGACTCATTTTGATTTAAATTTACTTCAGTGTACACACTATGTGTCTAAACAATATAAAGCAACAAGAATATTGTAGAATTGAAGGACTTAATTTCCATAAATGGAAAAAATATAAAACTTTGTTGAATCAGGAACCAATTTTCTTTGGGGGAAAAAAACCTATACCAAAATATAACATTATTTTAAACACGTTCACATCTGCAGGTGTTTAACGTGATAAAACAGTAGGGGACACTGCCATGCTGCCTTTAAGTTATTATACTAAAAACTTAATTACTCTGTAATTATGGACAAAACTACATAGTGAAATATACAAGATGCATTGCTATAATATGTAACTAAATGTAGTTGTCAGTAATACCATGTATTTCTGAAATGATTGATCAATTGATTTGTTCCAATTGTTAATATAACACACAGAGTGTACTCAACAAACAAATAAGTGAAGTTAAAAAAGAGAGGAGAAAGGAATGAATAGCTAGAGCACAGAGGATTTTTAGACCAGTAAAACCTATTTTATAGGAAACTATGATGGTAGATATATATTGTACATTTGTCAAAAGCTGGAGAATGTATGACACCAAGAGTAAACTCTAAGGTAATCTATAGGCTTTGAATGATAATGATTTGTCAATATAAATTTATTGATAGTAACAAATGTATCATTCTGATATAGAATGCTAATCCTGGGGGAACACGTGAGTGTGTAGGCGAAGGAGATGAAAACTTTCTGTATTTTCTGCTCAATTTTGCTATGAAACAAAAATTGCCCTAAAAAGTAAAGTTTTTTAAATTTTTTGAAAAAACCCCTCAAACATAATAGTTAATATTGATGCATAATCTTAATCCTGCTATAATCTTTCATAGTGGCCTATACCTAGCTTACAAACAAGTAGCTTTCACATTGTTCAACTGAGCCAAGAAAGATATTTACTATGTATTTCGTTAAAGTCTTGGCAACTTACTACATATTTCATTAAAGTGTTGGCATAGGTTACAGAACCTTCCTCCATCTTCAATTGCCCCTGATCTCTTCCATCTACTTCTCTTACACTGTTCTAGTCCCCACACTCAATTACAGGTCATTCATTGTGCCTCTACTTCACTGACATCAAGAGATCAAAGACATTTAATGGTTGTCCTTATATTGTCTTTTATATTATATCTGCAAAAGCAAGTGATTGAGCTATTTTTTTCCTTTCTTTCTTACAAAAAACACTCACTACTGAAAACGATTTCCCATGACACTGCCCATTACCCTATTCCAAGTTTTTTTTTTTTTTTTTTCAAGCTTCAGGTGCTTGTTAACGACCTTTGTATTTCAGGAAATACATGTGATGTTGAAGTCTCTGGAACAGAAGCAGACTATTGAAAGAGCTGAGATCTAGAACCCTTGGTATTACAAGTCAGAAAAAAGGTGTTTTGAAACTGAGCCTTCAAATGGAATTGGTAGGCTAGGAAAAATAATCATCTCTGTGATGATTATGATTTTCTTTATTGAGTAGGAATGCCATAGAAAATACAAGTCCAGTTAAACGTGAATTTCAGATAAGTAAATATTTAATGTAAGTATATCTCAAGTATTGCAGGAATGCTCTGTATTTTTATTTGCTAAATCTGTTAACTCTAATTTTGGGGATTCTGGATAAATGAAAGAGGAGGATTCTCTAATGTACAACAGACTGCATTTCCCACCATCATGATGAGAAAGAACCTAATGGTGAGTAAAAGTTACATAAATATATAGATAGGTATTTACTATTCATATCTATAACTATATCTCTATCTATTTAACTTTTACTTGGATACATATATAATATTCATGTCCTATATTTTATATATATATATATATACACACACACACCCACACACACATGCATATATAGTGCTCAGTGTTAAGGGTTTGGGAACAAATCCATATCCACCTTTTTTCCTTCACTTCCTCTCAGAGGATAAGTTGTACATCCTTCTCATACAGATATTAGAGGACAACTTATGGTATGAGGAAAGGTGTCATCCTTGCCAAATGCTTTCAGTTAATTTATTAGGAAATGTCATTCTCTAATAAATATTGGGCGGAAACTTTAGTCCCTTTCTCACTCCACGAGATACTTATCTAATTTTTCTCTTGCATGATAGCTTCTTTTTGTCTTTTCTCTCTTGAGCTATTAGCTATTTGTCTGCAAATGTTTTTTGTACTCCTCTTATTTTTTTCTTTTTATAGAGTCATGGGGCTACAAGAAAAAGAAAAAAAGTCATTCTACTGGAAAACTGAAAAAATATATTTGATTTGGCTCTTCAATTATGCATAAAAACTCACTGGGTAAAGATGGAATGAAAGACTATTCAGAAGAAGGGACATTTTGCAAAGCCAGAGGTATGAATACACATGACTTATTTGGGAAAGGTGGGCAGATTGGGGTGAATAGACTTTAGAAGATACTGTTATATAGACAAATGGACACAAAGCTTTAAAGACATTTTGGGGCCAGATTGTAAAGAACCTTGTAAACATTGTTGATTACCTTAGATTTTAGCCCACAGTCAGAACAGCACATGAAACACTTTCACAAAAGTTAAAGAGCATGACGAGGATTTTATTTTTTAAATGTAATTATGAAAAGAGAATCAAGGCTGAATTGGAACAGAGAGGAGGAGAAGACTAGAGACGACAGAAGGAGACTTCTTCAACTAGAGAAAAAAAAAGTCTTGAACAAGTGGTAAACTAATTATTTCCTATCAGTCAATTAAAGTACCTTTCACACTTAGAAATTTATCATGGCGTTTTATTTCCCATTGCAGAAAGACTGAAATCTTCCTGGCATTAATGACACCTATGATTTAAATTCACTTTTCTCATATAATTATTTCTTACTTTACTGGTTTGTCTAAGCGTGTTCTTAAAACTTGTAGTAAAGTGATTTTAAAAGTATCTCAAGCCCTGACATTCTGTTTGTGCAATCTCAGGTAAGTACTTAACCCCTCTGTGGAACAATTTTCTTACTTGTTTTATTAAGGCATGGTCTATGTCTACTTTGTCCATTTTTGTATTTTAGCCCAGAGTACAGGACATAAAAAGTGTTCAATAAACATTCACTGATTAAATAGAGTGATAATAATATCTACCTCATATACAGGCTGAGCATTACTAATCCAAAAACCTGAAATTCAAAATTCTTCAAAACCCAGGATATTATGAGTGTAGACAAGATGCTACAAGTGGGACATTCCATGTCTGACTTCATGTGATGTGTCACAGTCAAAACTTTGTTTCATGTACAAAATTATTGAAAATACTGTATAGAATTGCCTTCAGCCTATATATATATAAAACATACATATAAAAACATAAATTTCATGTTTAGACTTGGGCCACATCACCAAGACATTTCATTATGTTATGCAAATACTCCAAAAAAAAATCCAAAACAGTTCTGTACTAGACAGTGGTCCCATGGGGATCGAATCAACAAATACAGGGGATAAGCATTTGTGAAGAGTTAAGCCATGTTAAAAAGTTAGTTTGGTTATTATTTGGTGCCAAATCTTATATGTATATATTATTATTACTGTAATGATGTTGAGTCCACTTATAAAAGTAATGTATATTTACTGTAGGAAAACTTTATAATAAATTATGAACAAGTGAACATTATTATGCCATGCAGAGATAATTAGCAGGATGTGCTTATCTCCAAGCTTTTCTATAGAAAATACACATTTTAAAACGATCTTATAGTACAGAATATTTTATACATCATTTTTCTATCAATAATAATTGTAAACATCATATAATCATTTTATGACAATCTTAATAGTTCAATATAATTTATTTTATATATTCAACAATGTCTTTAATTATCTGTTTATTAGATAGCACAACATTGTTCTAGGTGGACAGAACTAAATGGAGAGAATGTTTTATATAAAATGCTTACCATAAGAGGACTCAGCACTGGTGTCATGTAACTAACTATATTTGAGAAGCATATACAATCTTTATAAATGTAGTTGTTCCTATTGTATAAAAATAGTAAAAATAAACCAATTAATGTTGGGATAATCATACATGAATACCTATTTATTTCTGTAATACATCTAAAAAGATTAATGCAAACTTCAAGTTATTGTGCAGTGGTTACCCATGTGGAATTCAAGTTGGTACCAAAATTGATTTCTATTCTAGCTTTGCTTTTTATTAGCTTGGCTGACCTTCAGCAAGATCATTCATGTTCATCAGCTCCAACTTTTGTGTATGTAAACTGGAGATAATAACTTCCACACATGGATTACTTCATATCATAATCACGCTGCACATATGCCATCATCCTGTTAAATTTAGTATGTGTATGTTGTATATACATACTATATATGTGATGTATTATCCATGTGGAATTGGAGTTGAGACCAAAATTGATTCATATTCCAGCTTTGCTATTTATTAGCTGGGTGACCTTCAGCAAGATTTTTAATGTTTATCAGCTCCAATTTTTGGAGCTGATAAACATACACATACTAAATTGACAAAGAAAGTGACTAACCACCATTTTAAAATATCCTTCCTTTTCCTTCCACTTCATACACTAACTCAGAAGGGTTGTGTTTGTTTTTTGTTTTTTTTTTAAAAGAAGTCCATAATTACATTTTAACTTAGTATTAAATTTTTTTTGGACAGACTAAATGATTATTTATTTTGCAGTGTTAGATATTAATATGACTTAATCATTACTCCCTTAAAGAAGTAGAGGAAGTGTTAATAGTAGCCTTACTGAAGCTCTCTACTGACCATTTTGGAAACTGCAGCCCATTTTTCTATTCTCCATTTAATATAATTAATACCTTGTTTTCATTTGGAAAATGTGCAGGATTATCAAAATCCCCACAATAATTAAACAGAGCCAACGTTAGACATATTGTAATCTGAAATTACTTTAAAAAGCAATCAAATATTTAATTTCCTGCTTGAAACAAATTATTTCTTTCTAATTTCAATTTCCAATAGATGTTGAGTATTAATTATGACTCTCATTATGCTAATTGGAAACAAATGTACTTTCATGATGGTATTAGCTTAAATTATATATATTTAAAATTAAACATATATTTAACTATATATAATTTCAAATATATATAGTATATATTTGCAACTGAAAACAACAGCATATTGAAGACGGTTCATTTATATTTTCTTTATCTGAATAGCTTCTTAACAAAATGTCAATGACTAAAAGACAGGAACTTATAAGTAAGTTATATTTTAGACAATTCTCAAGGTCAACAATTGTGTACAAGCCTGTGTAAAATTTAGATTTCAATTTCTTAAGCAAAAATTATTATCAGAGTGGTATGGTTAACAGACAAAACACTGAAACAGACTTTATTCATCATTGAGAATAACTGATACCAAGTAGATTACTGTTGATCTGTCTGCATTTTTGGATTGCCATGACTATTTTTAAATAAGATGGTTTCTAGTATACAATATGATCTGGGTGGGATAATATTATAAGCTCTATTTAATAACACCTTAAATTTAAAAACTGCCTTTTTTTTTTTAACTAATACATTTTATGCTGGATTTTTCCAACACAAAATGTGCACACATCTACTCTATAGGTTGAAAGGGAATTTTTGGCTGCCCATTTTCATGGAGGATGGGAAAATAGAGGCCCAAAGACATTGAGCAGCCTGCTGAAAGCCACAACATTAATTAATAATGGATGTATACTTTTATGTGAGGTGAATGATTTTTTCCCATTACACTATGCTGCATTTCATCATTATGGAAATTATAATTTCCATAGCTATCCAAAGTTCTTGGGAAATGGAATACATTAAAAAAATGACTTATTAAAGGTTAGGAAAAAGGACAGAAGTATCTGGAGCTGAAGATGCTGCTTCCCATTGCTGGAGCTGCTCTTCCAGGTGCAGGGCCTTGATTATTAACATGAGTAATGAGAAAAGTGTTTGATTTTATGCTGATAACTCTCACAATTATCTCTAGTCCAAATCTCCTCTGTGCTTCAGATTTATATACCCAAATGCCTGTTGAACATCTCCATTTAGATGCCTCATGGGAATCTCAAATTTCACGTATCCAAAATGGGCTTCATGCTTTTCTTCCCAGTTTTTGCCATCTTAACAACCGGCAGCATTTTACCAATTGTTGAAAGGAGAAAGTTGGGAATTGTCCTTATTTCTGTGACTCCTCTTATTCTTTTTTCTTCCTGATTCATCTGTAGATTATACCATATCTACCCCCAAACTATATTGCACATTTGCGCCCTTCTTTCAATCTCCATTGCTACCACCTTATTTCAAACCAACCAAGTCTCTCACTAGGATGCTGCAATATGCCCCTACTTGGAATACCTATTTCCATTTTTGCCTCCTTGTAATCCATTAGTCTACACAGCAAGAGTGACAATCTTAAAAGGTAAATCATAACATGTCACTCCCAGTTTAAATGTTTCAACTGACTCTCATTTTGTTTATAATATCATCCATGTCCTAAAATGTCTAGGTGTCCTGGCTTAGTGCACACTATACTACAGCTAAAGGGGCTTCTTTTCAGTTCCTTGAAACAAAGCAAATCTATTTATTTTATTTATTTATTATTTTTATTATACTTTAAGTTCTGGGTTACATGTGCAGAACGAGCTAGAAGAAGGGAGTAAGTGTAGAAATAGATTTGCTTCATAACGAAATGAAGATGAAGCAAATCTATTTCTACACTTGCTCCCTTCTTCCAGTCTTACGTTAAATGTCACCGCCTCAAACAGCCTTTTATTTTTTAATCTCCAGTTTTTAATAGCGTTTATGCAAAATAATTACTGAACAGGATATTTGCTTCTTTATTATTTATGAAGAACAAAAATTTCTTCTGTATAGAGGTTATAACTATTTGTTCATTAATGGTTCCTAGTGTATTGTACAATCTGTAGCATCTAGAAAGTGCTGAGTAAGTGCTAGTTGGATTAATTAATTAGGTTGAAGTAGAAAACTCACCAGGAAGCAAGATCCGATTGAAAGGGCCTCTCCAGACTATTTGCATCTCTCTCAGAACCCTTTGTAGAGACAACTTCATGTGAAAGATCTCCTTGTATTATTTTAAACTAGATCTCATTGCATAGGTTTACCCATGGATTAAAATCTTTTCCTATGGTCATAGCTCTGCTAAAAGGATTCTAAAATGCTAAAAACAATTCCTCATTTCAAAGCTGGGTTTTGCAGATATTTATTGTCTGAACCACTGCTAGCATCATTTCAAAAAAGCAATGAAATTCATTGAGAGTGTGGTTCCCTGTATTTTATAATATATGTCCTCATATATTATAAAAGTTCAAAATCCTCATGGGCTTACAGTCAAAGGTTAATTGAAATTAGTCATAACAAATTTCAAAATTATGATTGGAGCTCTACTCCACCAGTCTCTTCCACTCCTTATGTGAGTCAGAATGACACAAATCAACATTAAAACTTGAGTTAAAGAATAAATTATTTGACAGCTGTTCATTAGATTTTTGTTTTTGATAAGGATACTATATATTATCAGGGAATCCATCATAAAATACAAAACTTGTGCATTCTTCACTTAATCTAAAAACAATGAAACTTGAATTTTTAATGAATTACATGATATGATAATGTTTTAAAGGTAGCCCTGCTTTTCAACTTTGGCTATTACTACAACCTGAGCATTGTGCAGAGACAGCATGTGACTTTTGAAATAAAAATCGTATGCTGATTTTTAAAAAAACCTTTAGAGCAGGAAGTTTATTTCTAATTTATCCCATGTAAATCAGAGTATTGCATGATTCGTTCAATTTATGAATGCGTTTAATAGTTGTATAATATTTATGGAAAATCAAATATGCAATTTTTCATTTATTTTTCTCTCCAGTTGAGTAGGATTGTTTTTATTTTATAAAAGAAATTTCAACATAGATGTTTTGGTATTACACACCCTATAGCTATAACCCAAACTGCCACAGCTAGTATGCCACATGTTTTGTTACTAAAACAGAGCCACAAAGCTGGAGAAAAGTAAAGTAAAGCAAAAACAATACTCTATTGATGGCGCTTTCACAAAATTGTAAATTTACTGGAAGCATGCCAAATCGTAACACTTGACTTCATATTCATTCTATTGCTATAAACCAGGGCTAGCATAAAGCAACTTTCACTGCATAATGGCTGCAGTTTTTGCTTAAAATTAATTGCACATGTGTTTAATTATATAGCAGCTCTTGGAAGTGATTATACAAAATGTTATTTCTTCTTAGTCTTGCTTGGATCTCTCAAATTATAGTTCTCTAACTCTGAAAGCAACAATGAATTTTAATAAAGGGCAGGGCTTGCAAATTACTGTTGCCTGGCTGCTGCTGCCAGTGACTGAAGAGCCTCTTTTAAAAACTGAATGAGGTTCTATTGTCTTTGTTTACTTGCAAGTGAGAAGGAACTACAATTACTTGATTAGGCCTCCAGGGGGCACTCTGAAAAAGACTAGATGATACTCCTTTGAAGTATTTCTGGAGATGCCACCATCTTGGAAATGCCATTGACATATGATTGTTCAAAGGCTTTCTTTGATATTTCCTTTTATTCTGAAAAATTTCTAGAAAGTAATATTATCTGCATTCTCAAAGAACTTGGTAAGCACTTATGTCAAGGTTGCCTAGTTTTTCCATCATTCTTAGAACCTTATGTAGTTCAGGCACACTGAAATAGATGAATTATCTTTGGTTCAAACTGCCAAATCTAGCTGTATTCAATTTGGACGCAATGTAAAATAGCAACTTATCTGTAGGTATAGATTTTATACTAACATATAGTATAAGTTTGAATATATAGCTCTACAATGAAGCTGAAAGGAGAAAGTACACTTGAATCAATTTCAAAATCAATACATTTTTCACCTGAGCAATTGTCCAAGTATTTGGCACTTTGTTAGAACAAACCTAGTATTTGGCAATTTATGGAATTACAGAAGAATAAGTTTTCGCTGGTGACTCAGTTTACAGAGAAACCCATATTTTTTCAACTGAATTGAAAAATAAGTTATAGAGTTCTGTACTACTGTAAGATGACTGTACTTAACAATAATACAGTATAGAGTTTCTAGTAAATAGCCAGAAGGAGGATACTGAACATTCTCATCCCCCGAAAATGATAAATGTTTGAAATGATATATATGCTAATGACCTGACCTGATCACTATGCATTATATGTATTGAAACATCACTATGTAGCCCATGAATATGTACAAATATTTGTCAATTTTTTAAATTTTTAAAATGTGTTTTTATAATTATCTCTCTATTTTATTTATTTACTTATTTCCTGAGACAGAGTCTCTGCTCTGTTGCCTGGGCTGGAGTTCAGTGGTACAATCATGGCTCACTGCAGCCTCCACCATGGACCTCTTGGGCTCAAATGACCCTCCTGCCTGAGCCTCCCAAATAGCTGGGACTACAGGCATGTGCCACCATGACCATCTAATTTTTTTTTTTTTAAGAGATGGAGCCTCACTTTGTTGTCTAGGCTGGTCTCAAATTCCTGGGCTCAAGTGATCTTTCTGCCTCTGCCTTCCAAAGTGTGTGAGTCACTGCACCTGGTCAAATGCTCTCTATATATGTTAATTTTTATCCAATATAATTAAATATATAATTAAAATATCATATACCACTGAAGCGTTTATAGTGAAAATTTAGTTCTTAAATTCAAACCTTTCTACTTCCTCATGCAAATTTATCAGTCCAGCTCCATCAAGACAAAATCTTTTATCATTTTTTGACTTTTTTATTCCAATGGTAGTTAAACTAAACATTTGTAGATAACATGTACGGACTTCTCTTCCTTGTTTTATCTACTTTTAAACATGTACTATTAAATTTTTCTTATATAGGTGAGAGTTTCACTCTTTAACAATGTACTATCTCCTCCTCCCGTCCTCTTTTCGTAAGTATGCATCTATTTTTAGTTAAATCAATGATGGGTGTTTATGAATTGGCTCCTTCACTGGAGATTCAACTTGTCAACAAATATATATATATTTCCTCTGTGGAGTAAACCTCTATTTCCCCCCTATACTCACACTTATTAATCACCTCATTTTTCACTTGCATAATTTTCTGTCGTAATATTTTTTCCCAAATGCTCTGTCAATTTCATCATGAAGAGGTAGATATCTTAGATTTATGTTTTTCCCTGGAAATCTCCTTTCCAAAATTTTTAACTCTGCCCCAAGCTTTTCCAGTTTATCTTAAATTGTCCTATTTTATTAGAGGAAATTAGTGCCCTAGATAAAAAGACTTCACTGACACATTTCACAGGCTAAGGAAGAGCCAGAGAGCTTCATGGTATTTCCCTATATCACAGAACTCACATATCACAAATGTAATCTTGGGTTTTTGGCTCTTACCCCAGGTACTGTTCATTTTTTAACAAAATAAGGTACATATGTTTTCTATTTGAAATCATAGAAACATTCTTTATCACAAAACAAAAAGCTTTACAAATTAAGCTTATAAAGTAAAAAAGTTATAGTAAAATAATATTAATTTATTATTGAAGTAAGAACAATTTTTAAATAAATTTAGTATGCCTAAATGTACTGGATTTTAAAGTTCTCAGTAGTGTACACTAATGGACTAGGTTTTCACATTCACTCAGACTCATTCATTGACTCAGCCAGAGGAACTTTCAGTCCTACAAGTTCCATTGATGGTAAGTGCCCTCTACAGGTGTCCTATTTTAAAAAATATTTCATATGGTATTTTTACTATACATTTTCTATGTTTAGATGTACATGTACTTACCATTCTGTTACCATCATCTGCAGTATTCAGTATGGTAACATGCTGTATTAGTCCATTTTCACACTGCTAATAAAGATACACCCCAGACTGGGCACTTTACAAAAGAAAGATGTTTAATTGGACTTACACAGTTCCACATGGCTAGAGAAGCCTCACATTCATGGCAGAAGGCAAGGAGGAGGAAGTCATGTCTTACGTGAATGGCAGCAGGCAAAAAGACAGAGAGCTTGTGCAGGGGAACTCCTTTTTTTTTTTGGAGACAAAGTCTCACTCTCTGGCTCAGGCTGGAGTGCAGTGGCGTGATTTCGGCTCACTGCAACCTCCACCTCTCAGGTTCAAGAGATTCTCATGCCTCAGCCTCCCAAGTAGCTAGGATTACATACACCCGTCACCCTGCCCGGCTAATTTTTGTATTTTAGTGGAGACGGGGTTTCACCATGTTGGCCAGGCTGGTCTCTAACTCCTGACCTCAGGTGATACACGTGCCTGGGCCATCCAAAGTGTTGGGATTACAGGCATGAGCCACCGTGGCCGGCCGGGAACTCCTCCTTTTAATACCATCAGATCTCATGAGAGTTATTATCATGAGAACAACACAAGAAAAGCTTATCCCCATGATGCAGTTACCTCCCACTGTGTCCCTCCTACAACATGTGGGAATTCAAGATGAGATGTGGGTGGGGACCAGCCAAACCATATCACATGCTATACAGATTTGTAGACTAGGAGCAATAGGCTATATCATACAGCCTAGGTGTGTAATAGGCGATACCATCTAGGTTTGTGTATGTACACTCTATGATGTTCTCATAGCAATGAAATAGCCTAATGGTGAATTTCTTGGGACATATTCCCATCATTAAGCAATGCATGACTTAACAGAATGTGCAGACAGAAGAAGCAAAAGAATAAAACAACCTTTTCTCTCTAGTGACTATAATTGTAATCAAAATAGACAGAAAAAAATGTCATTTTTATTCTATAACCTCCCTCCTGTAAGGAAACACAGATGAAACAACTACATACATTAATTTAGGAAAGTAGTGATATACTAAAACATAAAACATAAGTAATGATATACTATTTTGCATTAGAATTGCAGTTTACAAGTAGAGTTTACTCTCACTTGCTTTCATCACGTTTGTTCTGGTTAGATGTGGACAGTTATAATCATCTTTTTTTTTGGTCAGTGTAGAATAGAAGCTGAAAATATTGCTCTCCCACCAAATATGGCCTGATGCCCTTTGTATTTAAAATTGCATTGGACCACAGCTAAGCTCCTTTGTTTATATGTTATCAACAGCTGTTTTTGCACTACAAGGGTAGAGCTGGTAAGTTGTAATGGATGGAAACTATGTGCCCTCCAAAGCATAATAAATGTTCTGTCTGGCTCTTTGTTGAAAATGTTTGTTGACCCCCGAGAACGAGACTACAAAATTGCACATGTCCCCCTATATTTTGATTTCTTTATAGTTATGCAGCAAATTTCACAATGATACACAAATATATATGTATGTGCTTTGGATGACATAGTCATTTCACTTACAAGTGACTTTACTACCATTGCCATCCATCAAAATTCTATACTCTTTTTCCATTTAGTTTTCAATGTTTCATTATTTTGCAATCAATGATGAAGTAACCAATAATCCTAAGAGTGAAACAATGTTACCTTATCACATCCTGTTCCTGTCCATGTGCATATTCTATTTTTTCTATTTGTAATAGGCAGAAATTTATATTCTTCATTTTTCTGTCTCGATTCCTTAATTGGATGTAGTTTTTAATTTTTTTTCTGTATATTCTCCTCTATTCTCCAGTACCCCGAAACCCCTCAATCCATGTTAATTGCCTAGTTTTTCCATCCTTCAACCTTTTCCTCAGCCTTGTACAATTACATAGATTCAAATGCACATGTATAGAAGTTCTTATCATTTTCTCATGTAACTGTACACCTTGGGAGTCTAACTAGATTAGTTTATAAAGATCTGGTCAAATTTTTAATGATTGCCTTATGTACATGAATGGAAAAAAATGTATTCAATTATTTCTCTATTGATGGCTATTCAGGGCATTGTCAACTCCACACCTTTTCTTTTCACTAAACATTACGTTTAGTACAATTCTTGTACAAATATTCTTACATACTATCAAGTTTGTTTCTACACAATAGTTTCTGCTGATGTTAATATTTTCCTTATCTTTAAACCAGTGTTTCTCAAGTATGAAATTTCGGTATCTAGTTGGGCACGGTAAAAATGCAGGCTACTGTGTTCTCCAAACAGATATACTAACTTACTAGGCATGGGATGGGATGTGGTCCATGTATCTGCATGTTGGTAAGTTCCCTATGTGATGATAATGTACACTAAACCACTAATTCATTGCTCTAACTTTATCTAAAAGAATTCTTCTTATCTTTCTTCGTTGAAAACTTTCATCTGGATGTAAGATTTTCCTCCTTGGAATGAACATGGTGGTGGCTACCTTGGGACCTTTATTTTTCTTATTCATATTTTTATTTTAATCAAGCCAAAGCTGTCTATTACAATTTATTAAAAAATTATTTTCAACAAGAATTTTTTCCCAAACTTCTGATCTTTTTTTCTCCCGCAATATAATAAACATCAATTATTTTTCTTTTTTCTTTCTTTCTTTTTTTTTTTTTTTTTTTTTTAGATGGATCCTCGCTCTGTCACCCAGGCTGGAGTGCAGCAGCGCGATCTCAGCTCACTGCAAAACTCAGCCTCCCAGGTTCAAGTGATTCTGCTGCCTCAGCCTCCCAAGTAGCTGGGATTACAGGCATGCACCACCACATCAGGCTAATTTTTGTATTTTTAGTAGAGATGGGATTTCACCATATTGGCCAGGCTGGTCTCAAACTCCTGACCTCAGATGATTTGCCTGCCTCGGTCTCCCAAAGTGCTGGGATTACAGGTGTGAGCCACCCTGCCTAGCGGATATTTTTTTAAGAAGATATTGACAGTGTCAACTAGGATCTGGTGATTTGAAGTAAAAAGAAAGATATATACTTGATATTTACTGAACTTAGAGTATAGGGAGGATCCAGGCAAAGATAAACAACAAAAGAAAACAAGTATGGAAGCAATTAAAAGATAATACAATGATTTTTAAATCATTAGGACACCTGCTACTTAACAATATACCTCACGACGTGACATCATTTCCCTGTCTGATTTCAGAATGGGGTTTGGCATATGGCCAATGATTAGCTCTCTGCATATATTTCTGCACAATACTGATGAAATTTTAGATGCCGATGGTAGAATGCTTTATCAAGTCTCCAGAATTAGGTTCAGTGATACCCAACAGCAATAACTGCATTTTAACAGTTTTAAAACTTCTTTTTCTTTGGAAACGTTATTTTAACCAAAATAATATAATTGAATGAATGAATGAAACCTTACAGGAAAATTCTGTGCATTTCTTACAGCATATTAAGTCCCCATTAATGCTGAAGATTCCTGAATCTTTATTACATGGTGTAGTGTATTTAGCAATGTGGGATGGATGGTGTCAGAAACCTGGACCAGAGAATCAGACTTTCTGGAAATGGGTTCAGGCTGGACCAGTTACAGGCAATGTGGCCCAAGGCAAGTTTCTTCTCACTGCATTTCAGTATCCTCTTCCATACAATATGGACAAAAAGCACCTACTCTGTAGATTGGATGTACAGAGTAAGTGAGATAAATTATAGAAAAGTATTTTGAGAACTATCTGGTACATAATAACCAATTAATAAATGTTAGAATTATCTCCATAATAATAATGTATTCCCACAATGTTTCTTTTCTGTCCACAATATAATATTATCATATATAAAAGATATCTTTATTTTGATCATTTCGCACAGATAACTTTGAAATGTTATCTTGAAGTTTGTCATTACAAACTATGGAGTGCATATCACATAAATAAAGATGAAAAAAGGAAATTAACATAAGTACATGAAGAAAAATTTCATTAATCTTTTTTAATGCGGCAACATTATAAGTGTATATATATTTTGTCAAATACCTTATATATACAGACATATATGAAGTATGTAAGGGTACATGTAGTGAATATGTGTGTATATGTATATTTCTGTGTTTATACACTTAAGTTGATTTCCCTCTCTTTAAATAAATGTAGATATTGAAAATATCAATGAGAGCAAAATATTTTTTCATTTTCTAAATTAAAACACCCATTTGAAATGTCTTTCTAGAGAAATGTGAATTTTAATCTATGTTCTTTTACAAAATGTTATAAAAGATCATGAATAAGCATCTACCATAAAAGCTTGTGTAGGTTCTTTGAAAGAAAAATAACATTGTTTCTCAGAGTTGACACATTATAATGGTTGATGTTATTAAAAGTTTAGTAATATTTCAAAGGAACAAAGATAGGAAAGGATCTGCAGAAATTCATTATGTGTGACACTGTTTTACGTACTCTTTTCATAAAAATGTGTCACCTACACTGAAGCAGGCAATGTGCTTTTTACTCATGATACAGTGGGAACAGATATCTTTGGTCTTTGGCCTCTAAAAGGTTGTAATCTAATGAAGGGCATTTATAAATAATTTAGTAATTATACTATGGTACATGACTTATTTTAAAGGTATGAGTCATTCCATTATATCTAAGGCACAAGATATTTCAAGAATTCATCTATTGTAAGTTCCATGAGAGTGTAACAAGTGTTGCTAGTGCCGTGCTAAAGAAAAACACCTCGCCTAGTCTTAGGGATTCAAGGAAGTCTTACGGTGTTAATGTGAAATCTATATTAAAATTATGAATTGGTCTAAAAAATAAATGTAACATAATTCTTACTAAAGTAACTCTAAATTAATCTGAGCTATGAGTAAAGGATTAGCTGGAGTGGGGAGAAAACGAAATACGTGAGATTTCCGGTATTTCATAATTATGTCTTCCTTATTGATGAAGCAGAAAACACAAAGGATATAAATGCTTGACAAAATTTAATTTTCTCTAATTTTATTCAGTTATTTAAAAAATAAGGAGTCAAGCAAAGGTAATTAATATTTAAGAAAATGCAATTTTTATCCAAAATGAGTTTGTGTACAGAATATTAAGTTTAGCTAATCATGGTTACATTCATTTATTATGTTATTTTTGTTTCTATACTTGCTTTTAAAAAACCCAAACTTTAAAAATGCCTGTATTTTCTCTCTTTTCTTTACCCTTTTAAAACAATTGACTCTGTTTATGAAACTAACCCGTTTTACTTCTCCTAAAAGGTGTGTGTGTGTGTGTGTGTGTGTGTGTGTGTGTGTGTGTGTGTGTTACACAGTGTTTTCTAATTTTAAACTACATCCTTATTTTATGCTCTTGGATTTTGAAAGGTTAGGTTCAGCTACTGGAAGTATCATATTTTGTTTTTCACCAATAATCAACATTTCAAAAAAATCCTCTCTCTGACTTTTGTAAATATCCATTTCATTTTACACCTGATTTCCTAAACTAGAAATTTCAGCATGATCCTGAAGCCTTCAATGAAATTACACAGATTCATGGAGTATGAGCACTGGAATATCATAATTTGTGCCACACAATTTTAGGCTGCTTCAATCAGAAGATTTAGGCCACAGAATTGACTCTTAATTTATTAAAATAATAATTCTCTTCACAAACTAAATTTAGAATACATATAGAATCTATTTCTCATTCCTCAAACAACATTAAATAAGAAAAATATCAATAATAATAATAGCAACTTTCACAAGTAAAAATGTACATATTTTATATATTCGAATCAAATTCTCATTAGATTCATCCAAAATAAAAATTTCTACTTTTACTCTATATAGGAGAAAATTGAATCTTAGAAAGGCTGTGGGGCGCAGTGGCTCAGACCTGTAATCACAGCACTTTGGGAGGCTGAGGTGGGCGGGTCACCTGAGGTCAGGAGTTCGAGACCAGCCTGGCCAATATGGCGAAACCCCGTCCCTACTGAAAATACAAAATTAGCTGGGCATGGTAGCAGGGACCTGTAATCCCAGCTACTTGGGAGGCTGAGGCAGGAGAATCACTTGGACCCAGGAGACAGCAGAGGCTGCAGTAAGCCGAGAGCACCGCTGCACTCTAGCCAGGGGCAACAGAGCAAGACTCATTCTCAAAAAAAAAAAAAAAAAGAAAAAAAAGAATCTTAGAAAGGTTGAATAACTTGACCAAGACTACACATGCAGTCAAGGGCAAACCCTGGATTTAAGTCCACATTTCACTGCCTCCCATGTCCATGTTCTCTTTGTTCCACCACCTTCCAGTCTAGCTATCATAATGCTCAGATACCCTGATGATGTGCTATGTTAAATTATACATATTTTTCTACATCTTAAACTGCTTCTAGAAGTCCCTCGCAATGACTGGAAATTGACTTAGGCATCATGACAAATATACTCAAATATAAAAAGACACAAAATTATATGTAAGTTTTTATTGAGAAATTTATTTAAATACATAATAGAGAATAATTTTCTCCTTTTAATAATTTTAGTGTGTGTAGTAGAGGTTCCTTTCTTTCCTCAGTTTCTAACTATACAATGGCTAGTTCAATTTCCATTTAAATATTTTAAGTATCAGAGAGAAGTAAGATCAAATCTGGCCTTTGGAAAATCACTGAAGGTCACTAAATAATTTGTTTGTAAAATAAGGACCGTAATACCTAATTCACAGGGTCTTAGTGAGATGTAAATGAACAAGCTATATAAAGCACCCAACAAAATGGATCACTTGAGGTCAAGAGTTTGAGACCAGCCTGGCCAACACGGTGAAACCCTGTCTATTCTAAAAATACAAAAATAGCCAGGCATCATGGCGTGTGCTTGTAATCCCAGCTACTGGGGAGGCTGAGTCAGGAGAACCGCTTGAACCCGGGAGACGGAGGTTGCAGTGAGCCGAGATCGCAACACTGCACTCCAGCCTGGATGACAGAGGAAGACTCCGTCTCAAAAAAATAAATAAATAAATAAATAATAAAAGCGTGCAAAGTTCTCATTTAAGTGAACCAAAACCTGAATAACTTGATCCCAAAGTCAGCTCTGAATAGCCATGGCATATATGCCACCTCAATAGAAGATTTCACATGCTACTTCTCTATGCTAAGTAATTGAGAAGGTCTAATGTGTTAGATTTTGATGTAGGCTATCTCTAACTTTCAGGTTCTCACAACAAAGTGCCATGTATGAAAAAAGAAGATTTAAATGTTGTCTTTCTAAATAAAACTTATTGGGCAAATTTCCAAATATATCTAAAAGTAAAGTAGGAATTACTTTATATTAATAAATGACTAAAAATTGAAGTATTATTACTTCAGAAAGCTAGGCATTTATACCTTTGTATATTATAAGACTAGATCAAAAGAGACCCAATGTTTAAAAGTTTATGGAGCTGCTGGAGTAAGATAAAGATTCTATATGCAGAATTTATTATGTTCATGGCATGAATAAGAAAAGCACATTATAGGCAGATTGGTTCATTATTGGTTATCAAAGACAACAGATTAATAATTTTAAGTGAATATAATAAAATCTGCTGTGGTGAGGATAACCATATTCACATAAAGAATGAGGTATATATTGATATCTCTTCAGTAGCAAAAGAAAACTCACTGATTTAAAATATACAATAAGTACAAGTTTAATTCATTTGCAAATAATTCAGATCTTCCCAAAGTTGTCTTTGTTATTTCTATTGGTTTCTTATTGCTCAATAAATTCTGAGTTACCTTACTCTAGCCATGGATGTGGCTACAGACTGGATACATACTGAACTACAGCTTTTCTTTCATGCTATATTAAGTACTAATGTGGAACATATACACCATAGAATACTATGCAATCATAAAAAATGATGAATTCACGTCCTTTGTAGGGACATGGATGAAGCTGGAAACCATCATTCTCAGCAAACTATCACAAGGACAAAAAACCAACACCGCATGTTCTCACTCACAGGTGGGAATTGAACAATGAGAACACTTGGACACAGGAAGGGGAACATCACACACCAGGGCCTGTTGTGGGGTGGGGGAAGGGAGGAGGGATAGCATTAGGAGATATACCTAATGTAAATGAGGAGTTAATGGGTGCAGCACACCAACATGGCACATGTATACATATGTAACAAACCTGCACGTTATGCACATGCACCCTAGAACTTAAAGTATAATAAAATATATATATATATTAAAAAAAAAAAAAGAAAATCAAGTTAGATGTACCTAACCTGGGAAGTGACTATAACAATTTCTAAATTCAGGGGCCAGAGTGCTCACCATTACCCCATGGAACCAGCTGTTGACTATAACAATTTCTTATCACATTTATATATCCCATAGATTTATACAGGATCTGAATATTATTTTATCTATGAAATGCTTTTCATAAATGTTAACTGAGAAAATTTTATGAAAACCAAGATAGATTTTAGAAATGCAAATGGAATCTACACATCTACCTCTTTTCCTAGAATGTGGGATTTCAAGTGCACTTTCCCTCAAAAGACTTCACAAATATCAACTATTCTCAAGTAATTCATCCCATGAATCAGGTGTAGGCAGGGCATAAAAGATCAGAGAGAAGCCTTTAAATTTCTGTGACACGCCAGCATGAACACACTGTAATTTGTACCTTTACTGGCAGAAAATCAGGAATCATGGACATATCACACCTACTTGATGTTTGGCTTTAATCAGTAGTTCAAACTGAACTCTTCTTAACACTGTTACCTTTGCCACAGAGGACAACCGTACCCAAATAAAAACTTCACAGAAATTATTATTCTTTTGTGTGTTTTTTTTAGTCCAAATTGAAATGTTTAAGTCATTAATGAAATCTACACAGCTCTTTAATTTTGGATCAGAGAATAAACTCTTCAGTCAGTTTAGATTTAATATGATTATTTTCTTTGAGTATAATCTGAAGATTAAGTCTAAGTATACAATTATGAAGCCCATACAGCAACTTTAAAAAAACTATTACAATGATTTTATAATTTCAAAAAACACATTCAAAAGGAAAACTTGAATTGCTTATAGTTTTCTATACTTACTTGGCATTTAGTTTCCCTATTTTATTAATTCCCTTCATGTATCCATTCTCATTTCTTCATTTTAAAATAGATAATTAGTCTTTCTTTTATTCATTTGTGAAAGTTCTTTATACAATATGGATGTCATATATTCTTCTATAAACTAATCTTTATTCAGCATGCACTGTGAGATACATAGATGCTGGAGGTACAGTGACAATAAAAATCCCTCCCCTCACAAGCATACAAGGAAATCTAAACTGTGTACATAAGTTACTAACAAATGCTGTGAAGATAAATGGTTAAAAAGCATTAAGTGACAGGATAAAAATGGCAGTTAGAAAAGCCTGGAGAGGCTACTACTTCAGTAGAAACCAGAAAAAAGTGGGGCTTCCACTTCCTACTATTCTTGGGGGATTCTTTTCTGTTCATGTGTTGCTATGTCATTGTGTATATTTAATTTTATTTTTATGTTATTTTGTTGTTTTTTAAATTTTTATTTGTGCAGATTTATGAGGTGCATGTGAAGCTTTTACCTGTCTTCCATGTGTGTTTAAAGAGGATATAATTGTGGTGTGTATAATTGAGGAGCAGATATAGGTTATTGTGTTCATTCATGCTAACTTTTTGACCAAACCTTAGTAAACTTGTAATGCATGTTCGGTTATTTGAGTATGATACTGGCATCAGTATTACACATTTATGAAGAATCTATAAGGATCACAATTTCTATTCTGGGTACAGTGTATAACAAGGATATATCTTCTGGTCTTTTGAGTTATCTGTCTTCCAATCAAGAAAACAGTTCTAGGAAGATTCATTGTTTCTTTCCTTCACTATCTTCAAACTTTTACATTCAGTAGCACTTTCTACAAATATCTACAATATCATCATTTTACTCTTTCAGTCCTATGAAACAACTTGACTCTGAAAAATTTAGAGGAATGCCTAAAAATACTATGGAGAATGGATAATTTAATAAAGATATACTCACACTAATTTGATTGTTTTTATATATTAATGTGTCAAATACAGAGAACAATAAAATGTTATTCAACCAAAAATATAAAGATATCTTGAGTCTAGAGCACAGAGTAGATTAAATATATGGTGTTTCAGGTATTTTAAAATTAAGATTCTGAGTACCCATAGCTTTGAAATATTATTGAATTCTATATATAACAAGGCGATATCAACATGATATGAAACTAAAAGGAAATTCTATGAATCAGATATTTTAAAACAATGATAGTGTAAAGAGACATATTGTAAATATTTCATAGAAACATGCTATCGTATACAGAGCCACATATAGAGAGGACAATCTCATATATTCGTAATAAAATATTATTTTTATGGCTTTAAAGATAAATAGGAGAAGCTCACTGATCTTTACTTACTGATAAATTTGCTTTGCTTATAATTTTGACCACAAAATTTAAATTCTCCCTTTTGAGCTTTGAGGCAGAGGCAAAATTCTGACATGGTTTGGTTGATCAATTTCAAAATTAAGCCAAGGCAGTGGTCAACATAGGCTTCAAGAGTTTCTACTTACTACTTTCTTGTCTTATGAAAAATACACAAAAGGAAAGATAAAAAATTAATAAAAGAGACTCAAAGTGTTCCTTGGAATTTAATAGATTTGTAGATTTAACCTTTCTTAGGCTGGTGGACCATTGGTTGTTAATGATGTCAGTGAAATTGCTAATCAAACTGGAAGTGCCTTCAAATTAATTGTAGGTGACCCTGGGAAAAATCATTATCTTCTAAATGGATATTCAACCAAAGGTAAAATAATTTCAGACAGACTTTGGATCATAAACTTGTGACTGCAAATCCTCTTTTCTAAAAGTTGTTTACTCTCAAGTAAATATGGCAATGAATCAATTTCACACTAAAATTAAGTTTCCATTAAATTTGATAATGCAAGCACACGTAAAACAAAAACATATAGCCTTGATAAATCTTATATGCACTTTTCTCTTCTGTATTACACATTTTTGTGGCTTCAGTATATATTAAACTAATCTATGTAACCTTTCAAATGTTCTCATTCATCTTTAGGACACTCTATACCTTTTTCTTTTTAAAAAAAAATTCACTGTACTTGAAACCACCTTTTATTTTATATCAGTCAAGCTTGGCTTTTGTGAATACTTTTTTTAAAAAAGTTTGGTAGGAAAAAGATATATTAAACTTCCAAATATCTTTTGGCAAAAAGGCAGGGAGAACAGCATTCTTATACATGGTTGAGGGGAGAAAATTGCTTCCAAACTGTAATCTGGAAATATATTAAAATGTATTTTACCCTTTGACCCAGCAGTCCTACACAGAGGAACCCAACACACAGAGAAAAGCAACAAGAACAAGTTGTTTGCTGAATATGTTTTGTGATTTCAAAAATCTAAAAAAAATCCATAAGAAATAATTACATTAATTATTGCTCAGTCATACAATTAAATTGATCTATAAGTGTTGTCTAACAATGATGCACATTATATCTTGATTAGTGATAAAAAGCCATCTATCTGTTATGTACGCACTGAGCTTATATCTTTAAAAGACAAAAAAGATAAATCCTTATCTAATTGTGTTTATTTTCATATGGGCATTGAGATATAGTAAGCAGAGTTCCATTCTATACCATTGATATTGGTGAATTTGAACAAGGTATGAGGTATGAGTGATGTTGGCAAGAGTTCTAGTAATTCTATTTCATTGTATTTTCTCAGTTGTGACAATAAACACATTTTTTTTAAATTTCAAAATTAAACAAGCTTCAAAAAATGTTAAATATGAAAAGGTAAATGGTACCAAACATATTCTCCCACCAGAAACAATTTAAAAGTGGACAAACAATATAAGTCAAGGTTTTCAGGACTGAATGACAAAGTATGTAAAATTATAATCCTTGAAGGAAGAAAATCATACAAAGTGATACCTACTTTTATCAAAGCTTTCATTGGCATATGGAGATGGTGCCCATGCAGAGTATCTGGCTCCTTTTGACCTGAGAAGCTTTAGACTGAAATGTGGGTTTGAGGATGTAGCTGGAATTGTGGACAGGGTACTGAAAAGAAGAGAAATGCTAGAAGGGAGGAGGAAGTCAAGAAGGGGGTCTTGAGTGTTTGCATGGGGATTTCCCTGGGAAATTAGTCAAAGCCTAAGATCCATATGTGCAGGGAAAGCGTACACAAAGCCTCTCAATAAATGGCAACTGAGGAACAAAAAAAAAATAAAACTTCCAGAGACCACGCAATTGTTGGAGTTCAAATCCAGTCGTAATAAATAAACTTCACTGATTCTTTTAGGAAATTGGTAGAGATCCAAGTAAGAACAAAACTTAAAAGTCAGAACCAAGCCATAACATTTCTCTTGGAAGTAAAGAGAAAAGAAAAATAGAAATAACTAAGAACAAAGCAGTCTGAAGAGGTGTAAATTATGCCAGTAAAGTTTCTGATGTAAAAAAAAACTCAAAAATCTTTTTTTTAAAAGACAACATAATACAAACCCACTACAATATATTATCCATAAAGCCCACCATAAAAACAAAACAAAACTACCAAAACCTTGACATACAAAGAAGCAGAAAAATGTGACCCGTGATCAGACAAAATAGGATTCAACAGAAACAAACCAAGAAATGACACAAGTATTGGAATTAATAGATAAGAATTTTAAAAGCCTAGTTATAAACATGTTAAAGGACTTAAAGGCACAGATAAACATAATTAGTTAACAAATAATGAAATTTCAGTAGAGAAATTAAAGCTATAAAAACATTAGAAATCTTAGAATTAAAATTACACTATCTGAAATGAATAATTTATTAAGAGAATTTAACAGCGTATTCAAAATTGTAGGAAAAATATAAGTGAATCTGAAAACAAAAGAACAGGAATCATTTAACCTGAAGAACAGAGAGAAACAAAGTGTTTTTAATTAGCAAAGGCTTAGTGATATGTAGAGGAATATCAAGAGGTCTAATACACGCACAACTGGAGTCTAAGAAGAAGAGAAGCAATAAAATGGAATGAAAAAACATATATAAGATATGATGGCCTACATACTACTAAATTTGTTTAAAATAATCAATCTACAGATTCAAAAAGTTTAGTAAACCTCCAATAGGATGAAAAAAACACCCATAGGCACATCATAGGAAAGCTGTAAAGAATCAAAAATGAAAAAAAAAAGTAAACTCAGCTAGAAAACAAAACAAAATACATTCATAAACGTATAATAATGTAACTGCTAAATTTTTAACAGAAGCACTGAAGGTATATATATGTGTGAGTATATATATATATGTTTCAATATAGCACTCTGAGTTCACAGGATGCCTTCCTATCTTTCAGCACTTTAAATATGTTATTCATATATATATATATTTATTTTAATATTGGGGACGACATAAAGCATATTCAAGTAAGCTCTAAGTGAATTTTTTTTTTGTTTTTTGACATGAGGCACAAAACTATAGGGAATATTAAAGAAAGTCCCTCAGGCCTAAGAAAAGTAATACTCAATGTAAACTCAGATGTAACTGAAGGAATTAAGGACAATAGAACTGGGAAATATGTGTGAACTACTATTTTAGTTCTATTAAATTATTTCATCCTGTACTATTGTTGTAGTACATTTTACATCTAAAAATATCTGAAACCACACAGTACAAAGCTATTATTTTTGTTCAGTTAATTATTTTTCATAATCTTTTAAAAAATCAGTAAAGTGCTACAAAAAAAAAAAAAAAAAGAATACTATGTCATGACCAATTGAGCTTATCCCAGGAATAGAAGGTTGGTTTGAGATTTTAAAAGACAACCTGTAATTTGCTACATTGAAGAAAAAATAAACAGAAAAACATGAGCACTCAATAGATGCAGAAAAACATTTGACAAGTATTAATACATTTTCACAATGAGAAAAAATTAATAACTAGTAATGGAAGGAAAATTTCTCAGTCTGATAAAGGAAATCTACATAGAAATTTATATTTAACATAACATGCATTACTGAAATACAGGTTGAGTAACCTTTATCCAAAATGCTTGAGGCCAGAAATGCTTCATATTTCAATTTTTTTTCAGATTTGGAAACATTTGCGTATAAATAATGAGATATCTTGGGGATGGGATCCAAGTCTAAACACAAAATTCATTTATGATTTCTATATACCTTATACATACACATAGGCTGAAGGGAGCTACAATTCAAGATGAGATTTGGGCAGGGAAACAGCCAAACCATATCACATATTTATCTCAGTAGATGCTCAAAGATGATTTGACAAAACCCAACACTCAGTTTAAAAACTCTTGGAAAAACAGGAATGGAAGGATATTTCCTTAATGCAATATTGTATAAATACATCAATCTAAAATCAATATCTTATTTAAAGGAGGAAATTAAAGGAGAAAGAGCAATTTCCGCTAGGGTCAGAAACAAGGCATGGTTATCTACCATTCTTGCCACTATTTAACATCATTGTAGAGCTACCAGCCAATTCAATCAGGAAAAGGAAACTGAAGAAATATGACAATAGAGAAGAGAAGTAAAACTATACCTATCCGCAAATGACATAGTAGTTTACCTGGAAAACTTTAGAGAAGCAATGATAAACCTAATTCAAAAAATAAGAATTCTGCAAATTAGCAAATAGAACACTAAATGCAAAAAAATCAATAGCATTCACAGGCACAAATGATAATCAGTTAGAAGATATCAACACTGAGAAATCTCATACCAAAGTAACAAAAAAAAGTTCAGAAATATACCCAAGTATATAAAAGATCCAATACATGATAAAAGTGGTATCTCAAATTACTAGGACAAATGCGATCTTTTAAATAGATTGTGTTAGAGAAGATGGATAGCTACTTAGAAAAAGGTAAAATAATTTTCTGTTCTTCAAACAATACATCAGAATAAACCACAAGTAGATCAAAGAGACATAAAATGTAAAGCTATATAGTAACTGAAGAAAAATTTATTAAATTCCTCTATACTGGGTATAGGAAAAGCTATCAAAATATGCCTAAAAATCCAGCTACAATAAAATATGTATACATTTGACCACATAATAACAACAGGAAGCTTTCAAAGGAAAATACATAATAAGCCAATGATGTGACAGTCTGGAAAAATGTTTGAAATATATTACAAACAAAGTGTTCATATTCTTATTTATGAAGAACTTTTGACATTTGAGGAGAAAATGATTACAAATTCTTTAGAAAATTGGGCAAAATCATAAACACACAATTCAATATATAAAATAGCCTTAAACACGTGAAAAGATGTTTCATTTTGCTCATGGTAATAGACACACAAATTTGACTGTACTGAGATGCCATTTCTCAACAGTTTGAAAAAATTGGAAAGCTTAATAAAATACTCTGTTAGTGAGGTTGTAGGAAACAGGCACTCTTACAAACTGCAGGTGAAGATTACAGAAGTCATAGATCCGTTTGATGAAAGAGCCCAGCCACAGAGGCACCCTCACGGAAATGAGCACAACTAGTGACGAAAATTTATTCTCTTAACATTTTCTAGGGAAAGAAACGAGGGCTCCTTGGAGAAATGGCTGATTCTAGAACTAGGACAGGCCAGGAGTAAGATCCTGGAATGTCTTGTTATGCTAGGAAGTTATGAAGTTTAGTTAAGACAGTCACAAGCATACAGGAGCTGGAATGGGAACCCATTGGGCTAAATCCACGGCAACTTTAGCACCAAAATATTAAATGTATTAAGCATCAAGATAACTAGTAAAGTAATAATCATAATAAAATTGAAAAAATTAATGCAAAGGCCTATACATATAAAATGATCATTTATAAATAACAATGAAGAGAGGCAGTTCTCTTGCTTATACTAGAAAGCCAAATATTGGCTGGTTGATGTGGTAATAAATCTATAATACATAATCAAGATTGGATCAGCCAAAAATTATCAGTGGATTGGAAATCTAGGAGCTTTTTAAGAGCAGTGAGATATTTGCATGGCCTGAAAATGTTTTTTAGCAGACAGTTTATTAATTGCAAAGGGGGAAGTAACTATACAGTGGGGAAAATTGACCTGTTCAAGTAATTAAAAGGAACATTGCCACTAAGGGATCTATGTACACTATATGCCTTCTGATGCGGAACACTTATAAGGACCAAACATTACCTGTGTAGTATTCCAGCTGAGAATTCATAACTTCTTTCTAATTATGAGAAACAACAAACCCCAAATAATAAAAGTTATATTCTTTTAAAAGAGCAAGGAATAAGAGAAGTATGTTCTTCAGAAATATCAATGTCATAAACTAGAAAGCCTATGTAAATATTTCAGATGAAAGGAAGCTAAAATGTTATGGCGGCTAAATGCAATACCCAAATTTTGTTGGATCCTGTACTGGAGATTTAAAAAATGCAAAGAAGGGCATTATTGTGTCAATTTGCAAAATTGAAATAAAAATAGATGATAGTATTGTATTGATATTAAATCCACTGAAATTGAAAACTGTACTCTGATAATGTACGAAAATGTCCCTAAGAAAATTCATCTTGAAGAATAGGAGTAAAGAGCTGCAATGTTTGTAATTCATTCTCAAATGACTTAGGAGAAAATACACACAGACACAGTTACACACACACACACACACACACACACACACACGGAGGTAAGGAGGCCAGGACAAATAAAGCAAATGGTGTAAAATGTAGATAATAGGTCAATCTGAGTAAAGGCTACATGGTTAATTTTTTCATGTTTTTATTTTTGCCATTTTTCTGTAAGTTTGAATTTATTTTTAAAAATTTAATATAAAGCAAAGTAAAGAGACCCCAGGTTATCTTGCAACTGATTTCTAAGCGCTTAATCTGTTTTGGTTCTTTTTACTACTTTATTCTACCATGCAGGTCTCCTTGCTGTTTTGCTGATTTTTAGCAAGCAAAATACTCACCTGAGGGCCTTTACACCTGCTCTCTCTTCCTTACATATTTTGCCCCTTATTTCATTCAGTTCTGTACTAAAAGATTGTCTTATCAGAGAGACATATCCTTATTAGCTCTTCCAAAACGGCACTCACCTTCATCCATTAATATCCCTTAAACTGATTTATTTTCCTCAAAGCACTTGCTATTACTTAACATGTTATATGTTTGCTGTTTACTTTTTATCTCCCCTTAGTAGAACACTAGTCAATAAGAGCAGGGACAGTTTATTCCCTACTACAACCCTGGAACCTAAACAGTTCCCGGAACAACGTAGACACTCAATGCGCATTTGTTGACAAAGCAGTAAATTAATGACTGGGCATGAAGGTTAAATAAGAAATATGAATTTATGAAATTCAAATAAATAATGTAGATGATGACAAAAGGATTACTGTTCCTAAAGATTTTTAAACAGTTTTCTAATTTACAAAGGCTTTGGAAATTAGGTAGACATAATTCTAAAAATTCTTATTTTCTATAATGTTTTATTAAAATCTGTTATTTTTCCTAATAAATACTTAAATTTAACCAAAAATTTTCATTGGAAATCCTAAAAATTATATTCACTAATCAGTAAAAACAGGGAAGATCTCTCTTCTTCTTTTAATCTTTAAATTTAGAAAACCTGTATAAAAAAGAAGAGTCTTTCTAAGTGCCTTTGGAATATTTCGATATCTATTGATATGTATGGGCAATAATCATGAAACATAATGAATATGTCATTTCAAGAAACCAAGTTCTAACTGTTACAAAACATTATTTTCATAAATATAAAGAATAAGATTTTAAAAAGGTAACACATTTTCAAAGTACTGTATGAGTCCAAAGAATTTTACGAGGAGAAATAACTATCATTTCTCATCACCATGTAGATAAAAATTGTACATGGTTATCTTATATGCTTGAGTTATTTTCAGACAAATTATGTATTATAAATCGCTAAATGTACTCTGTATATTTGCACTTTCAAATTAAGGTTGCTTTCATATCATTTTCCCTAATGAAAACATTTCAAAACAACTCATATTGACCTTTTTATTTTAATCAAGCATAAGAGTTGTGATTGTGATTTTTATAATGATTCCCATGGCTTTATAGACAATCTGACATACTTTCAAAGAAATTGGAATTTTTGTTCGATGTTAATTCCTTTTGCATTTCTGAATTTTCACATGATATTTCGGCTTATTTTGTTTTTTGCAAGTTTGTGCAAATTGTTTGAAATTAGCTCACATTCAGGTGGTTATTTAAAAAATGAACTATTTTTGAGATCGTGTTCCTCGCGTTTATTACTTCCTGAGATATACTTCATTTTGCTTATTCCTAAAAAGAGTATTAAACATTATTTATTTATTTCTACTTTTCCAACAACTTCCTTTACTAAACAGGTCATTTTAATATTTACTCAAAAGTATAACTCCATATTAATTAATAAATTAATATTATTTTTGAATGAATTAATATTTACTCAAAATATAGCCCATTTTAATATTTACTAATATTACTAATTGCTGCTTTTTTTAAGCAAGTCAGATTTTATTGTTAGCTCAATGAAATTTACTATAAATTAATTTTAATCTAGCATAATTTTTAAGATTTTTGTGTTCTGATATAAAATAATATGTCACCAAGTGCAAGCTCTATGACTTCCTTGTTTTGTGACCTTGGGACTTTTTGAAATTCTTCGTTTCCTAGTTTCTTTATTTGTAACATGAGGATGGCATTAGTACCTGCTCAGTATGGTTGCAACAAACAGAAAAGGATTAATGATTGTAAAACACTTTGAAGAGGACATGGTTCATTGCAATAATATATATTAGCCTTTATTATTTATATATATTTTTACAACACATGCTGACATGGAGAAGTTTCAAAACATTTTTGACAATTTTCAACTTGTCAAGTATACTTATATATATATATTTATCTTAAAATTATTGAACATTTAGTGTCTGTGATTTTATTCTTTCATTATTTCATCAAATATATATCAGGCACTTTTTAAGGCAAAATCTTACTTTAAGCTGTGTGTGTTTATGTGTGTGTGTGTGTGTGTGTGTGTGTCTGTAAAGTATTCATGTATCTGTGTGTTGTATATAAGGAAAAAAAACATGTTTCTGCTACTAAAATACAAATAATATTATTTCCAGCTACTAATCGGTAATGGCAGGCAAGTATACAAGTAATTCCAAGGAAAAAAAGAAACTTAAGAAAGAATTAAAATCCTGAATGTGGGCTGAAAATGAAAATGATCATCCACATTTTTTCTAGCATGTTCCTACAACATCTAATCTTCAGTTAAGACAAATGAACAATAATACCATGGATTTCCCATCAGATAGACCAGATAGATGCCCTACAATTTCACACCTTCAAAGACCTACACAAAAATTTCCCAAGAAGTCTAGGTGCTATTGGTTTTTGGTTAAATAGTATATTTTCTTTGTATTCTGTGCTTAATATTGTTTTAGGTTCTGCTTTTTAAAACCTCAACATTTTAATCTAACTTTGGGTTTTATACTAATTCCTCTTTGGTTGATTTTTATTTTGTATTTGCCCATTACTGAAACTGGTCCTCCTGTCTCTATTTTGCTTCAATAAACCCCATTCATCTATAGACATCTACAATCGAGGCTTTACATTCTCTGAAAACAACAAACATATTTCGTGAAAATATTAATGGAATTATATAATGAATTACTATCCCTAACAAACATCCATTTATGTCAATTATTATTCTCAAACTGTGTCACCTATATAAATAAATGACATTTGTATTTTCATTTAATCCACCTTCTAATTATATATAATATGTTTGTAGCAATATATTTTTAATTTAGAATTTTTGTGAACAGTAAATACATTAGAGGCAACTAAAATATGTTATTACATGGATATCACACTGCAATAATAATTTACCTAAATAATATTTATATAGTGGGTCCTTAAAAATAGAACATTATAATTACTATAAAATTTGTGTGTGTATTAACCACCTGTGTCTTCCAACATTCACAGAGGAGAGGCAATAGATGTGTCTTGTACAATGATTAAATTCTGGCTCTTGTGTAAATTTTTTTTTTAAATTTTTCTCCTTATCTTCTCATTTACCTTTGATTATTAAGTTCATCTAAGAGGTATGAAATGCATTGTGAAATGGGGATTCATTTGCTTATTGAAATAGAATTTCAGCATCTGTGTGCAATTACTAAAAATTTAGCTTGAAAGGTAATATTTTCTATCTCAGCAATTTAGAGCTAAATAAATATATGTATTACTGTTTTCTTCTCTTAATCTTAATATGAATCTGATCATTCTGAGAAGTATGAAGGAGATTATTTCAGAGGTCCTGGCCATTAAATGCCATGCTCTTTTCCATTACTGAGTTAAAGGTGTTTATATTAATTGCAAAGAAAACATGGAAAAGCAGTGTTGTTACCTAACGTCCTAGGATTATCAAATTTGATTAGTAATTAGGGAAAGCAGAGGAGTGACTAATTCCATTGAAGTATCATTTTGGTGCATTAATGGCAAAAATTGTAATTATTTCTGCACTGTCCTGAAAATATCCAGAAAGAACATTCAGAAAAAGTTCTCTGTTCTTCTCTTGTCCACTAGTGTTACCTTTTAGTTTAATTTATTGTTTCTGCTCTCCTTTCTACTAGTCAGATGTCCCATTTCTTTTATCTCATCAGTGAGAATTTATCTGAATATGTTAAGAAGCCAGAGCAGTTTAGCTTTTAAGGAGCTGGAAGCCATTATCCTTAGCAAATTAACACAGGAACAGAAAATCAAATACCACATGTTCTTACTTATAAGTGGGGGCTAAATGACGAGAGAAAAAAAATTCTACTCTTCTTTACTTATTGGTACACTGACTAAACAAATGTGCTACATTGACAAGACATTGTTAATTACATAGACAAATTTCTTTGAGCGCACTCTGCCAAGAACAGTTGGTAGGAATGTCAGATGAGTAACATACAATTCAGGGGGAAAAAAGCTAGATAATGAAAGGAAATTTTGAGTTAGAGCTGTACCTGCGAGTCTCCACAGAATTTCTTTCTTTAATCAGGTTAGTGTTTGATATGGTCTGGTTCTATGTCCCCACCCAAATCTCATACTGAATTGTAATCCGAATTGTAATCCCCACTTGTTGAAGAACGGACCTCATGGGAAGTGATTAGATCATGAAGGCTGTTCCCCCCTGCTGTCCTCATGATAGTGAGTGAGTTCTCACGAGATCTGATGGTTTTATAAAGGGCTTTTTCCCCCTTCCCACTGCACTTCTCCTTCCTGCTGCCATGTAAAGAAGGATGTGTTTGCTTCCTCTTCCACCATGACTGTAAGTTTCAAAGAAGGATGTGTTTGCTTCCTCTTCCACCATGACTGTAAGTTTCCTGAGTTCTCCCCAGGCCTGTGAATCTGTGAATCAATCAAACCTCTTTTCTTTATAAATTACCCAGCCTTGGGCAGTTCTTTGTAGCAGCGGTGAGAATGGACTAATACAGTGTTATAATGTTATTATAGTGGCTCACAGTTTTTCATAGTTCTTAGTATTTTCCTCATAAGAAGGAGGAATGTGATGTAAATAAATCTTCATATTAAAAATATTACATGGATACCAACTAATGTGCCCAAACCACAAATATTAAAATCTGCTATGACTAATTAATATGGCTACAACATGGTTTATACAACTTTACATAAATGTATGTAACTACATTATATAGATATACTGCAATCCTATCCTTGCAAGTCGAAAAGCAGTTCCACAGATGGCATGTATGAGTATGTCTGAAAAAGCAGATGTTTGACCTGGAGTCACTTCTATCATGCATATGGTCCATCCCTTGGTTCGTTTTTCTGGCCATTGTTGAATGATTTGTCCAGCCAGTGTTCTGCAATGCCTTAGTGGAAATTAACTCATGCACTACTGGTTGTTAGAAACGATGAAGTTAGTGTTGCTTCTTGATTGTCAACACATATTCCACTATTTAAAATATGAATTCTAGATCCTCAGAAGAAAGCAGTGCACGGGACTAGGATTAAAAGCCTTAAAACTCTTTTCCTGCCCCTGAAGCAGGCTTCCTTGACGCTGTTGCAGAAGTAATTTACCTTTCTGCAACTGTTTCCTTATATGAACAATAGGTATAACAATTGTCTTTCATATCCCATAAAGATATAATAAAGATAAAATTTGATATGTTTTGAAACAATTTGACAATTGTACCATGATACAGGATATTGATATTACTGACTTTGTGGGATTGCTTCTGCCTAATATTATCTACATTTACCACTCACAAAATCAGATACTTTACTAGGATTATTCTATTTTACATAGAAATGGAAATATAGTATAGATTGGGTTTTAAAATAAGCAAAAGGACTTGCTCTTGTTCTCTTCCTTTTGTACACACTTTCCACAATAATATTCTTTTACATCATTATTTTTATTCATTTATCAAAAAATGGAAAAAAGGAGAAAATGAGAACAAATAAAAATTAGAAAAATAACAGAAGCCTTGTAGAGGAGAAGCTGGAAAACTTTTATAGTAATTTCTCCTGTAAAATAATGCTAATAGCCAATTCTGATGTCAATAAAGAAAGGTTGTGGGGTCTGTCCATTCTAGGACATGTGCCTTACTTCATCAATAGCCAGAGTAGAATGGATTAAAAGAGAATGATTGGCTCTGATCTAACTCAAAAGAAATTAAGATATTGAATCTCTTAAATCTCTTGGGAAACAAATTTACTAATTAAAAAGAAATATAACTTTATAAGGATCAGGCATGAATATCATACATGATATGGTTTGAGTCTTTTTCCCCACTCAAATCTCACCTAGAATTGTAATCCTCATGTGTCAGGGGAGGTACTTGGTGGGAGGTGATTGGATCATGGAAGTGGTTTTCCCCAGAGTTTTATCGCGATAGTGAGTTCTCATGAGATCTGATTGTTTAAAAGTGTTTGGCAGTTCCTGCCTCTCTTGTGCTCTCTCCTGCCACCTTGTGAAGAAGATGCTTGCTTTTCCTTCACATTCCACCATAATTATGTTTTCTGAGGCCACCCCAGTCATGTGGAACTGTGAGTCAATTAAACTTCCTTTATTTATAAATTACCCCATCGCAGGTTCTTTGTAGAAGTGTGAAAATGCACTGATACAATACACAGTCTCTCTAGAAACACTCATAGAGTGCTAGTTTAATAATTACAGTAAATCAAGAGCTTAATGAAAATCTCTCCAAAATTTGTCTATCAAGATGACTAAAGATCAAGTCACCTAAGTCAAAATTAGAAGTCACATAATCTGTGTTCTTAGGTCATTTTTTTAAATTTCACCTCTCTTACAACAATAAATTGGGGTTATCATGTTATATTTTGCCTTGTTTTTTGGTATATTTTTATGTTGGTTGTTAACATAGTAATATAATGTAATAACATAATAATATAAGCTATAGCTTATGGTCTTTATGTTTTTAAATAAAGAAGGTTTTCCTGTCTTCTTAAAAACTTGAAACATTTTGATTTTGCCATCATATATTTAATTTGTTTACACACCATATTTCAGGTCCACCTTCCCCTATCTCTGCTTAATTATAGGAGTAAGGTAAAGATAATAAAAGTAACAAAAGGAAACCTGAATTATGATTACATAGTGCTTTGTATTTCAAAATTTATTTCATTGTATTATCTGGACATTGGGCTCAAAATGTGTAAACTCTAATAGTTCTATGGTTATAAGGCACCTACTCTTAGTCTCAGATAAAAAAATCACTGGAGCTGTACAAAAATTTGGGTATTGTACATTCCCTATACTGGAAAAGATATCATACTCAGAGAATGCCATGAAAAGGGTTTTGAACTTCCCCTTTTGAATACATTTCATTGAGCACTTTAAAAAAAATCAGGGCCAAACATATGGATGGTTCCATATTTATATAAACATCCTCCTCCTTCTAATCCTCCCACCTCCCACATATTCTGTTGGTTGATACACTAAACTCTGCCTTCTGATCTCTCAAGGATAGCGAAAGAGTGTGAAAATATGAAAGGAACCCCTGCTAAGTATTTCGTACTTAATGATATTCAGATGTCATTTTGGAAAAACTACAACCAAACAGCAGAACAAAGGGTAGGTAAATTACTTGATACTTGCTCTAGTGAGGCTGTAGAAATAACTGACATGTATAAGGCCTCAAAGCATTTTCTTCCTACTCCATATAATTTAGTGCCCATCCATGCAAAAGTATAAGAAGATTCTCCCACCACTTAAATATCTAAGTACATAATTCACCACGTTCAAGTTCTTAATCATACCTATTCTCATCATACATGGTTCTATCTGCATTATTACTCATGTATCTCCTTACTTTAGTCTTGCATAGGGTATCTTTGAAGTGATGAAAAAGGAATTATAATAGAGAATCTACAATTTGACAGACATATCAACAATTTTTCTGTTTCAATAATGTATGTGAAATTATATTGGGCATTATAGTTACATATGAAAAGCCACAGATACTCAGTACAGTGTAAAATTATGTGGTGCTGTGAAACTATCCTTTAAGTGTGTATATCTCACATGTTGTTTATAACGAACATTTTGTTCAAAGATATGTTGAAGGGATATTTCTTGTTGGTTACTTTTTAATGTTCACACATATTGTGAATTGTGGTTCTTTTTGAAAGATCAGTCACTTTGCTTAAATAAACAAGTTTCAAATTAGTTCCTTTCCATTAATGAGTAGAGTCCAATTAAAGAGAATTTTAAAAAACTTAAGTCTCTTTCACACCTTTGCCAGCAAAAATATATATATATATATTCAGTACTTGGTATTTATTCACTTAGGAGCCCCACTATCCTAGAGACTTGGGCATATTGCCAAAGAGTAAGGCAGATGTAACCTGAGCTCACAGTTTATAAAATCGTGAATTAAGGAAATAGTAGCCACAACTTGGCAAAGTCACTGAAATTATATACAAATATAATGCTGACATAGATTTCCCTCTCTAAAACCTTGAAGGCTTTGTAAACTTGAAGTATATTACCTATGCCAACAGCCCAATTGTTCTGAAATGACACCACCCATGTTTTCTCGGCCTAAAATTTTCTGCTTCCTCCTTACTCCCAGTCCCAGATAGGTTACTTGCCCTCATCACATACTCTCTAGTGTCATATAATTTGACCTGGTAATGCTTATTTTACTTATAATTACTCTCTCTATACCTGTATTTTGGCCATTTGTCTAGACCCCATACCACGTGAAGAAAGGGCTTGTGACTGCTGTGTTTACCACTGTGTTTACCATGTCCAGTATGGAACCTGCCAGAAAGAAAAATCATCAAGAGATTGTTAAATAGAGTTAACTGTCTCCATTATAGCATGTCTGAAAGATGCTGAGATAATAGGTTCTGGGTACTTTGGTTTCTGATGTTTTAAGTTAATACATGGATAGAAATTAAGGACTAGCAATGCTGACTGCTAGTGAAGACCTCCATTAAATAGTTTATCTCAATTGCCAGATGTTTTAAAATTGCCTTACGCAGGTGCTGGATAGACAACATAACATGTTGACTTAATTAGAATAAGTTTAACATCTTTGAACTTCAGTTTTTTTTCCTTGTAGAATTATGGGATTGATTGAAACACTTAGTAAATTTCCTTTCAGTTTTAGAATTCTGTAATAATTTTTGTGTTGCCTTTCTGTACATGATTAAATATTCTTGTATAATACTCAAATTTTTGTACAGCTCCAGTGAGCTCTTGTCTAAGCATAGATGTCATCAGAACCAGAGAACTATTAGAGTTTACATACTTAGAGCCCAATGTCCAGAGAATTGAATTAAGGAATCTTTGAAAGTAAAAGTATAAATAGGTGATCCAAAGACCATTATACCCTCCCACTTACAGAGTACTTACTGTTTCAGTTCATTACATATTTTAAAGACAGATTTTATTTAAATGTTTAACATTACACCAAGCATTCCCTGTTATTAATGTCTTAACACTGACTCTCAGCAAGTTTGTTTCTAATTTTGCTCTTTAGTCTACTTCTAAACCCTTTTCCCATGTTGGTTTTTTATGTTTGAAAATGGATATCAGATTATCATATTTTCTATAAAATCCTCACTTATGTCCTCCAGAATAAAATTTCTCATGTAATAATACTTTTTTATATGGACATAATTTATAATAATACTAATTGTGTCCTTCAGCTTACAAATATGCCCATCACACTTGCCATTTCTGTTCATTTTCAACAATATATAAATGTCATTTAAAAACTTGAAACTAACAAATTTACATGTATCTCCTTTGTTCTATCTCAATTTTTTTCTTTTGAATACCCACATATACACATACTTGCATGCGTATATGTTCAGAATTCATGCAATACTTCTGTATTCTTCCCTTTTGATTAACATTATTTTAAAAATACTTCCTAGATTACTTATAACTATATTTTTCCCATAAATTAGACTTGATCAGTAAGTAAGCTATATATTATTTAACTATTTTTCTTTATAGTTATACCTTGGTTGTCAGTTTGTGTTTTTGTTATACAGAAACAGATACTTCTGTTGCATAATTTTTTTTCTTGTATCAAATAATTAACTACTCAAGGATATTTCCTACTAGATGAAAATGTTGGGTCATGGATATATATCTTTCTAAAAGCATAACATAAATTCAGAAGATAATAATATAGGCATAAAGTGCACTTTACTAAAATGTAGGGGCATTTAAGGGCTCACTAATACTGTTGCAAAATAGTAGCTCAAGTACACTTTTGTGGAAATATTTTTTAAAAAACAAACTAAATGAATTTTAATTTTGTTGGTTTCAACCAATGCTATAATTTATTGTGATCAATTTTAATTTTGAATGCATTGTTAAAAAAATTATTTCTAGAGAAATTTTCTTCATTCAACTAATATTTACTGATAATCTAAGTCCTAGAGTTACAGTACAAAAAATACAAAAATACTTTTCTTCATATATTGTACTTTCTGACAGGCAGAGATAGATATTAACACATTTTATGGATAGCAAAAAGCAGTTAGAGAGTAATTCTCAAAAAATATTAGATAAATACCTTTTCCCTAAAAACAGGAGTGATATTAGAACAATTGGTATAACATGAAAAGTGAATGATCATTTAGTCATAGGCTATTAACAGTGTTTACCAGTTGACTATAAGCTCTGCCTGTATATATTTACAAATATGCATTTTAAGAGTCATTAGAAGTAATTTTTTCCCCCAAAAATGAGTAAAAATACAACACAGGGATCAAATAACTCTTTATAGGACTTTTTTCATCATAAATTATATGCAATGCAATTTAAACCACTACTTGCATCGCAATTCACAAAGAATTTATACCCTTGAAATTTTATCTCATTACTGAAAAGTTTTGAGAGGGATAAGGTTATGGTGTGGAAGTAAATGTATTGCTGGGTACCTTCCATGTACTTTTCTCAGTATTGGCTATTTACTTGTAAAATAATGTATATTTCACAAAATTGCTTCTATAAAACTTCCTGAAAAATATTAAAGGACAAAATAATAATCACCAAATTTTCACAACAGATTTAGGAAAAATAAGTTTTCAAAAATTTTTATTTTGTAATTTGATGAATGTTAAAAATGCATTCCTCTTATTTTCTCTCTTTTCCACTGTTTGGAGATGTCTTTGACTTATTCAGACCAATATTTCTCATATTTTAACGTGCACGAAAATACATTTGGGATTGTATTAAAATGTGTAATCTCACTCTGTAATTCTAAGGGGAAGCCTAATATTTTCATTGTTAATAAGTTCCATGTGATGACAATGCTGCTGGTACTACGGATTCTATTTTGAATAGCAAGTGTCAAGACAGACTGGCAATAAAAGTGAAAGCAAAAACTTTTATTTTGTAACTCTCATGTGGTTAAAAACAGTATTCATTATCAAATCAAAATCAACTTTTATAGAAGGAGTAATGTCCAGTATGTTGTAGAATAACTTTTAAGGTAATCAAATACCTTGCCTTCACTATAGCATTTGATTACCCATAAGTGCCATTTATTGGTCCATTGGCTTTTTTATGAACTTTACTCTCATAAAAACTCAACCTAAACGAAGAAAAAAAGAGGAAACAGTCTGGTTAACTCTATTGTAAGTGTTCCTCCCACAAATGTGTTTTCAACTGCGAAAGATTTAATGTTTCGTAACATTATTCTTTTATGTAGGTGGAACATTTCATTTTTATCCTTTTACTGTCTTCCCTAGTAATATTTTTAAAAGTCAGACTAAAGTTGAGTTAGACTTTGTAGGCTGAAAAAGTTAAGATATAAATTTTAACAATTGATTCTCACAATTTCTTAATTTGTTATTTCCATAATTTTTGGAAGCTTAGTTTTGCTATTTAAAAAATTAGGTATAATACCTGAAAATCAATAATAAAGTATGTTAATTAATCAATGCTAAGGTTTGAATTGAAATTATTTCCAATCAATAACTCATATTCAATTGAACTTATATGCAATTAATAATTCCTATTCAATTGATAACTGTTCAAATATTTGGGCTTATATATCTCGGATTATTTCTAAACAATATCATAGGTGATGCTATTGTGTCATGCAAGTAGTGATTCTAAGATTCCTTTTAATAATCTCTTGACTGTATAATAAAAAAGTGTATTTTAAAAACACATAAAATGTTCCCAGAAATTAAAAACATGATTGTTCAGATTAAAAAATAATAAAACCTTGCATTTATAAAAAAGTAAACTAATAATTATAAAGTAGAATATTAATTATAATATGCTAATATTAATGTTAGAATATTAATTATAAAAATATTTACATGATATAATAAGAAGCTAGATATTAACTCCACTATATAGATAATTAAATGTAAACAGACTATAAACATCAATGAAAAAATAAAGACAGTCAGATAGGACAAAGAAAATCCTCAATCATAAGCTGTTTATAAGAAACACTTATATTCAAGGATTAAGAAAAGTTGAGAAGGAAAAGATAAAAAAATGCAACTTGAAAATAAAAATTAAATGCATTGTCTAATAGCAGACAATGTATATTATAAGGCAATAAGCATAATTTTTTACTAAGATTTTACTCTACTTTTAGGTTGTTAGCCACAGTTTGATGGTTGCTGACAGAAGACTCCAGACTTCTGAGTTAGATAAAAATATCAGAGTATCATCTCAGCAGTAGCAGTAGCCAGAATTTCAACATTTTCATATTGACAGCTGCACATACAGTAGGTTCTATTACTACAGTAGATCTTTCCAAGCTAAGGGAACCTGATACCTTTATAATAGGCACAAGCACACATTCCCTTTGCCCCAGAGGAAGGCTATCTTCCAAAGTCTGTTACTACAAAAAATATCCTTGGAAAGATAGTTCCGAATAAAGGCAGTCAATGTTGTTGCTCAGAAGACATGCAGAAATGTGAAAAATTCATAGAGAATCTTCTCCCAATATTATCCACCCCTCATTTTCACATCTTGGCTCCTGGAAATTTTTCCTATGAATACATAGTCAAATTAATCACCAGTTAAATTAATCTTACTGACAGACACTGGCATCGAATCTTTTCAGTTTGTCTCATATAGAATTTACTTAAGCAGCTAACAACATGACTCAAAGCAGAATGATGATGCCAGCCTGCACAATAGATATCAACCCATGCCCTTTAGAAGCCCAGACTTAACCAGCTGAACAAAATTCCTTAAACGTTATGACCTTAGAAAGGAAGCTAAGTGCCAGTCTCTATAAGTTTCTGCATTGACATTTCTGCTAGGCTGGAAACATTAATTCAAGCAGAGCAAGATGTATTCATGATTACATAGCTTCTACTAGAACACAAGGAAGAATTCTAGGGCAATTCTACCACTTACAACAACCTTGGCCAATAATTTTCAGGCTGACCTGAATGCTTTTCAATTTCAGGATGATGTTTCTTTTAATAACTTGAAGACACCTTATGACCACCACTAGAAGGCAAGTCATTATCATTTGGTTAGGAAGCAAGTAATGCCTGAGTTCATACAAGTTCAGTCTCTGGGGATGCAAATGGTGTACCTATGGAATGAAAATGTTGACTCCAGTGTGACCTCAAGTTCAGCTAACACATGTGACGATTTTCTGTCAGTTTAAAGAAACTGGGTTTCTGGGTTTTCTGGGTCTGATTCTTTTTTTAAGGAGAAATGCCTGGAGCCAAACTAAATGGTTCGACCATGCCACCAGCCAGGTGGTATTCATCTGCTCTATGGAGCGTCTAGGCAGAGAATGTATAAATGGGGTGGAAAATATATCCAGACGTGTTGACAGATGTTTTTCATGGGAGGTGCAGGAGCTGGGGACATTTCCTGCTGTTTTTGACTGACTTATCTCTACATTTAAGCGGACTTTCAAATTGTGGTGAAAGTCTTCGGCAGGGAATAGTAGATACAGCAGTCATTTAAATTAACACACTAGTAATGTTTAGTAGAGATGCATTTAGGCATGTTTCCTTCATGAAGAAAGCTCTAGGAACAGTTTAGAAAGAGAAAGACCACTAATGTCCCTCCCTACCTTCCTGTACCTGGTGGAAACTAAGTTATTTTCTCACCAGGTTCTGCGTTACTGCTCTCTCTCCGCTACCTCAAAAATAGTGCATCCCATTCCAATAGCCATAACTTCATCTTTTCACCAATATTCCATAGTCATAGCCAGACCTTTTACACAGAGTCAGGTATAAGAATAATTTTTAAAAACTTACAAGGACATATTGTGTCCCCCACTTTGACCTGTATGGGCCACAGTAGGAAAAAATAGCAAGCAGTAAATTCAACTAAATGGTAATGGGCATTATGATCTAGGATGATATCTGTGATGGTTAATTTTAGGTGCAAACTTGATTGGATTAAGGAAGACATAGAGAGCTGGTAAAGCATTACTTCTGAGTGTATGTGTGAGTGTGGTTCCAGAGGAGACTGGCATGTTAATTGGTAGATTGAGTGGGGAAAATCTGCTGTCAAGGTAGGCAGCACCATCCAATTGAGTCAGGATAAATAAGGTTAGGAGGCCAAACTGGCTTGTCCCCTTGTGTGAAGCCCAGCAGGCTCTGCATCCCTTGCACCCTCATGCATGAGCACCCAATTTTTTGCAAGGTTAGTAACCCTACAGGATACCGGCAGACAGCCAGATGGTTACAGGTCCCTGATACCCAGTATGGCCCAGGAAAGAACAAAAGCCCCTTATTCCTGATGTAACTTCCCCAATCACCAGTCCATCAGCACTAAAAGCCAAAGAAGGTATTAGCTACAAATTCCAACATTTGGGGGCTAGAGACTTCCCTGGGGTCCCACATGCACAGCTATGCTCAAGGTTTAGCTTATAGTAAGCTTTTCCTCATTTGAATAGTAAAAAACACACCGCTAGGTGGAGATTTTATATGCTAATGATACATATGTTACATGTTAGAGCATGTAGATGCCGAGCACATGTTCCAACTGCAGGTCCACCTTTGCATACTTGACCTTGCCAGTATTTTATGAATATGTATATACAGCTACCATAAAAAGAGATTCCCCTTAAGGCACTAGCTGCTGTCTCTCCCTTTGAGCAGCCCACTCTTGCCTCTCAGAGTGTACTTTTGCTTTGCAGTAAACTTCTTTGCTTACTCTTACTTTGGACTTGCTCTCAAATTCTTAGGTGCAGCAAAGTCAAGAACCTGAACTGGCCTACCAGCAGCACAATAAGCTGCGGGGCTGAATAGAACAGAATGGCAGGGAAAAGACAATTTCCACTCTATAGTGCTCTCTCTCTCTCTCTATCTCTCTCTCCTGTTGATGTAACACCCTTTTTTTTTCCTGCCCTTGGACATTAGAACTCCAGTCTCTTCAGTCTTTGGACTCCAGGACTTAGACCAGGGGCTCTCCAGGTTCTCAGGCCTCTGGCCTCAGACTGAGAATTACATCATTGGCTTCCCTGGTTCTGAGACTTTTATACTTGGACTGAGACACACAATCAGCATCCCAGCTTGCAGACAGCCTGTTGTGGGACTTCTCACCCTCTATAATAGTGTGAGCCAATTCCTTTAATAACCCCCTCTCATCTATCTATCTATCTATCTCTCTATCTATCTACCTACCTACCTATTCAACTATCTATCTATTTTTCTATCTCCTATTGGTTCTGGCTCTGAAGAATTCTGACTATTACAATGCCAAACCAATAAGAGAACCCAGTGTGGCTGAACCAGAATATACTTGCACCTCCTAAGATTCTTTGTTCATCAGGTTAATAGAGAGTATAATAACCAGGCCAGTCTGGGGTTCCCTTTAGGAGAACAAAAGAAACATCATGCTTGACAATATTCTGTGCAGAATCCCAAATATTCAAAATTGGTCTGTATATTATTCCCTCATCCCTTTTGTCCAAATCATTACCTAAGAAGTGATTAACATGAAATAACATTTTTAAGTGACTTTTACAATAAAGGATGCCTAAATGAAAATGTGCCACACAGCCAAGAACACAATATGGATTTGCTTCAAGGACCCTGATATCGGGGTGGGAATCAACTGATTGGATTCAAATAGCAACATCATAAACGAAAAATGGTCAACAGTGGTGAATTACTGCAAGTTACTGAGCCCTGAGAGGACTTGAAGGGTTCACTGTAGTCAATCTACATTGGTATAATGCTCTGAAATTGGTATTCCTCACTAGGAAAGAAATGAGTGACTTTTGGCCAGACTCACATATCTGGCATTAAGTGGTAGCCTCTGTGACAGAAACAAAGCCATTTATTTTGCATACATTTTATAATGGCAAATGTATTGCCATGTCTAGTGCAGTAATGGATTTAGTTAGCAGTGATAGTAATTTGGGTGGTACAGGCATGATCAGCAGCTTGATTCCAGTTGGTCTCTAGATGAATTACTCAGATTGTTTAATTAACAGCCATTTGTTTCTACAGTTTACAGCTTCAGTCTTTAATCTGCTAGTTTGTAGTTTTCTAAGTGTCAGAGTAAACATCTAGGCTACTAACAACAGACCAATACTCAGTAAAAATATAACAATGTTTATCAAAGGGAGTTCTGGGCCGGGAGTGATGGCTCATGCCTGTAATCCCAGCACTTTGGGAGGCCGAGGTGGGCAGATCACAAGGTCAGGAGTTAGAGACCAGCCTGGCCAATATGGTGAAGCCCCGCCTCTACTAAAAGTACAAAAATTAGCCAGGTGTGATGGTGGGCACCTGTAATCCCAGCTACTGAGGAGGACGAGGCAGGAGAATCACTTGAACCTAGGAGGTGGAGGTTGCAGTGAGCAGATATCACACCATTGCACTCCAGCCTGGGCAACAGAACAAGACTCCATCTCAAAAAAAAAAAAAAAAGGGTGGGGAGTACTGGCTAGAGTGATGAGAATGGCTCTGAATTATGCCTACTCAGTAGAGATACCACATTTGTTTTTAGTTCTGCATATTTGGTGGTAAGAATGAAGAGCTACATCAAACAAATACACACCATTGTGGGTTAGATAGCTGAACCATCAGTAATCTAGGTCAACCTTTTTAAGGGATACCTTATGAATGAAAGGTGCAGTGGGGCCAGCGGCTTTGCTTCATGTAATTGAGAAACTTTTCCCCAAGGGGAAAACATCCACTTTTTCATGTAAAGACAAAATTATATTGGGGTTAGACCAGTTGCATTTTGGACTATACCATTTCCATTTGACAAATTAGATAGATGGGGACTTCCTACCTTATTAGTTCTTGAGTCTCCATTGACTCATCCTGATAGGCAATATCAGGCAGGAGAGTTGCAAAGCCTCTGTGGATCAAGTCTTCAGCTTCAGCAAAAGCGCAGTAGCAACCAAGTAGGTGCTTTGCAAGAAGAGTACAGGGAGCAGTCATATTAGTCAGGTGTAGGGTTCAAAAGTCTAAAGGACACTTCCAGCTCGATTTTGCGTCTTTTTGCTAGAGGCTTCAATTTGCAAAACTGTGCCACACAAACTTGCAATTCAAAAGGTTCTTTAGATTTGTGGGGCCCAAGAGGTACTAGCACTTTTCTATATGTGATTCTTCCTAAGCAGGAGAATCCCCTCTGGCACTTATAGGATAGGGAAGTGTAAACATATAGCACATCAGCTCCTACTGTGATGATTAATTTTATTTGTCAACATGACTGGACCATGGGATTCCAAGATACTTGGTCAAACATTATTCTGTGTTTCTATGGAAGTTATTGAGAATGAGTGTAACACTGAAATTGATAGACCACACAAAGCAGGTTGCCCTCCCTAATGTTGAGTAGGCCTCATCCAATCTGTTGAACACTCAAATATACCAAAAGTCTCACCCTCCCCCTAGTAACAGGGTATTTTTCTTGCCTGTCTGCCTTGAGCTGGGACACTACGCTTTTCCTGCCTTTGGACTCAAACTGAAACATTGGTTGCCTGTGAATAACCATCAGCTCTCATGGTTATCAGGACTTAAAACTCATATTGGAAGTGCACCACCAGGTCTCCTGGGTCTCCAGCTTGCCACCAACAGGTTGTGGGATTTGTTAGCCTCCATAATCATGTGAGCCAATTCCTTATGTTATATTTATATATAAAGTATAAATATACAATGTATGCCTACTGCATAGAGACACCATGTCTATTTTTAATTCTGCATATTTGGTACTGAGGATGAAGAACTGCATCAGATGAACGTATGCCACTGTGATTTAGATATCTGAAACATCAGTAATCCAGGGTGAGAATTATAAAAATAAATTATATATGCAGTATGTAGTTTTATCTATCTATCTATCTATCTATCTATCTATCTATCTATCTATCATCTATCTTATCAGTTCTGTTTCTGTACAGAACCCAGACTATTACAGATTTTGGCACGAAGAAGTGGGCTGTTTCTGTAACAAGTATCTAAATATGTGTTAACATGGCTTTGGAAATGGGTAATGAGTAGGAGGGTGGAGAGGTTTGGAGTTTCGTGGTAGTAAAAGTCTAGACTGCTGTGAAGGGACTGTTCGTAGAAATATGAATGATTAGAGATGATTCTCATGAGGTCTCAGAAAGAAAAAACAATATTGGAGAGAAAGCCTCTATTTTCTTAGAAAATACATATATCCTCATGACCTAAATGTTGGTAGAAATCTGGATTTCAAAAACCTTTTATTTTAAATTCAGGGTGAAGTTTGTTACATAGGTAAATGTGTGTCATGGGGGTTTGTTATGCAGGCTATTTCATCACCCATATATCAAGCCTAGTACTCATCAGTAATTTTTCCTGATCTTCTAGCTCCTCCCACCCTCCACCCCCGATAGGCCCCAGTGTGTGTTGTTCCCCTCTATGTGTCCATGTGTTCTCATCATTTAGCTCTCACTTATAAGTGAGAACATGCAGTATTTGTTTTTCTATTCCTGTGTTAGTTTGCTAAAGATAATGGCTTCCAGCTCCATCCATGTCCTCCTTTCAAAGGACATGCTCTCTTTTGGTTTTATTGCTTCATAGTATTCCATGGTGTACATGTACTACATTTTCTTTGTCCAGTCCATCGCTGATGAGCATTTAGGTTGATTCCATGTCTTTGCTGTTGGGAACAGTGCTGCAATGAAAATACATGTGCATGTATCTTTATAATAGAACAATTTATTTTCCTTTGGGTATATACCCAGTGATGAGATTGCCAGGTCAAATAGTATTTCTGTCTCTAGGGCTCTGAGGAATTGCCCCATTGTCTTCCACAGTGGCTTAACTAATTTACACTCCTACCGAAAGTATGTAAGTATTCCTTTTTATCCACAACCTCACCAGGCTAAGATTGGTTATAGTGTAAACTTTCTATGACAACTTCTAAGTTTCTGCATCAGTAATTAATATAGTTTCACAAAAGAAAACCCATATGTTTATCTTGTTTCTGCTAATTACCTGTAAAATTGTATGTCATATGGTTGTATTATTAAACCAAATTCCTATATTTGAATATCTGTATCAAATGTAACCTCATTTATTTGTCCATATATTGCAACATGAACAGATAATCTGATGAGGTATAACCTCACTTCAAAGAAATAGCTTTTCACTTCCAAATTATTCTTCCAAAGAAAAATGACATGTGAATTACAAAAAGCAGGTGCTCTGTAGTAAGATAAAATTTGTACTATTTATTTGGGATTAGTTTCTCTCTTTCTTTCTGGCTTCCAGTGAGTAACTCAGTTTCAATTTCTTCAAGTCTGTATGTCTTACACTGGATACTGGGGATAATAAGAAATATAATAAGGGATTATTACGGGAACAAGTTGGATAATAAATATGGTAGAAACATATTATCAAGATATTAGCTGATATTGTTTTGCTTTTTTTGCCACTTATTCCCACTTTTCTCTTTTCTTTATTCAAGTACTTTGTATTGCCTTTCAGGCTTCTAGGGCAGATGACCAGAATAATGTAAGAAATATTCTAAAATGCTGGGACATTTCTAATCTCAAATAAGAATAACAAGAAGAAAAATTATGGGGACTATGTTCATCCTCTGCAAAACCTAGAGAAAATATGAATAGAGAAAATAAATGCAGTTTTTGCTGTATCAATGGCAACAACAGCAGAAAAAATGTTATGTTCCATTCACGCCTGTGATTATGGAAGGAGATTCATACCTGATACATATTTAAGGCACCTAGCAGTGGGTCCCTGAAAAGATAAGAGAGAAATAACAATAGCTATGCCTACGTTGATCTATTTCATCACAAATATCTTTTCACAAAATGAATTGGTAGAATCTTAAATGTTCAGAAAAAAACATTATATTGAACACTAGATCATATATCTAATATATAATCATCCTGACGAGTTCTTCAAATGCTATTTGTAAATTCTATGTATTTGGATGCCTATATTTTTTGCTGAAAAAAAAAAAAGAATGTCTCAGTACAAAAGGCTTAGTTGCAAAATGGCAGTGCGGAAGTATAGTTTTTCAGAAAAGAAAACACTTTAAAATCTCTCAGTAATAGAGGTAACACCTAAAGTATTATGTATTAGAAATTCCAAGGAATGAAATGTCACTTCAAAAAGAAAAATAAAATTTGAGTGGGAGGATTCTATCTTGTCCTCTGACACACATCACTGACTTTTTCAGAAAAACATCCATACTGACACCAGAAAAGAGCTGCCTTTTTGTCCATGATAGGTCCTGATGTGCACTGAATGCTATATTTGGTGTGCAAGAAAACTGTTTATATAAAAAATTACTATATATATATATACACACACAATTTTAGACGGGTTATATATATATATATATACATATTTTACTAAGAATATTAATAGCATTATATTTTAAACAGAAAATAGTTTGACTTTTTCCCAAGGTCAAGTAATGTCTTATAAAATTAAAATGAAAATACATTATTAAAAAATTTAATAAGGAACAATTATGAAAACTAAATGACAAATGCCAATAAAACAAAAAATTATATGGTACTTGGATCTAAAGAAGTACAATATTTTAGAGCTAGTCTTGATTCTTAGGAACATATATCTACTCATGTACATTTTACCTTAATGAACAGAATAAAATATTAATACAATAAAGAGGAGCTTTTTTGGTTATTCTAAATGCTGTCAGATATCAACTTAGAGACTGAGAAGCCATTTAATGTTTTCAACTTATTGCAACCTAATAGGTCAATTCTGGACCATGTTTGTGACTTAAATGATAACACACAACTACTCACAATAATAGACTAAAATTGTTGTGGGCAGTGGCCAGAATGACTAAAGTTCACCAATCTGAAAATCATATATTATTGCTAACCCCATTGTAAAGACAAGTGATTAGATCATCATCAAACTGCAGTCCGCTTCTGCTTTGTCATGAACAAAAAATTCTTTATTGTGAAAACTCATCCTTTGGTAACAGAATGGACTTAAAGATCCTTTTTATTTTTTAATAGAAATTAATTGATTTTTGGTAACAAAGAAATGCACTTCAAGTATGCAATTTTTAAACATGAAATGTTAACATGTATATGTTTTCTTTATTTCAAGGTGTGAAATCCTACTGTGCTTGAAGTATATTTTTCTTTATTAAATTCAAAAATCGGGAAGACATTGAATATACCTAAAATATAGGTAAAGTTCTCAGGATTCTCAATTAATATTTACTAACTAACTAGCTACAATATAATTTTCAGGAAAAATGAATGTAAAGGTTTCTGGCTTTCTATAAATTTTTAAAAATTGCCAGGAATTTTCACAGCCTATTTAAAGTTATGATACTCTAGCACAAATAAATAAAAGACAAATTGGTAAAACCTGACAATAGTTCTGCATAAATTTGAAGTTATTAAAGCAATTTTAAATTGTATCTTTTGATTTTCTTTGTTTTTAATTTCATTTGCATATTTCTTCATCTCTATTAATACAAGAAATAATATTTATGAAATATATATTAAGCTCTACTTAAAACTGAAAGAAAAAAACTGCATTTGGTGTAAAATTATTTAACCACACATTCTTTCTTTAAAAAAGAATGTCTTCATTGAGATGTACTAAACTTTGCCCTTTTAAAACACACAATTCAGTGACTGTTGGTACATTCAGGGAAATGTCACTGCTATCTAATTTCAGAAATATTTTATTTATTTTCATCAGTATATTTTATTTTAAAATATAGATTGTAGTCTTCTGTTTTCAGGTTTTCAAGGTTCGTGCATGTTGTAGCAAGTATCAGTGTGGTGTTCTTTTTGATTGCTAAATAATACTGCATTATATAAATATGCCAATTTATTTTTAATCCAGTCATCAGTTGATTGATATTCATCTTGTTTCCACATTTTGACTATTTACTAAATAGTGCTATGAGGAGCCATCATGTACAATTTTTTGTTTGTATCCCTGTTTTCAATTTATTTGAATATATACCTATGAGTAGAATTGCTAGATTATATGGTAACTCTGTGTTTAACTTTTTGAGCAACTGTCAAACTGTTTTCCAAAGTGGCTACAACAGCTTACATACCCATAAGCAATGCACAAGGATTCCAATTTCTCCAATCCTTGTCAACACTTACTATTGTGTATCTTCTTGATTTAACCAACTACTGGGTGTGAAGTAGTCTCATTGTGGTTTTGATTTGTATTTTCCCCATAACTAATGATGTTGAACATGTTTATGTGCTTATTGGTTATTTTAATATCTTTTTTGTAGAATGGGTATTGAAAACTTTGCCCATATTTAAACTGATTTATTTGTAATTTTATTTTTGGGTTGTAAGCATTCTTCATTATAGTATAGACTTGTATCTATCTCTAGTCTTGTATAGTATAGATTTGTATCTATCTTTCAAATTATGTATCTTCTCCAATACACAATTTGAAAATATTTTCTCCATTTCTATGGATTGTATTTTCACTTTCTTTTTGGTATTCTTTGTAGCACAAATGTTTTTAACTCTGATGAAATTCAAATTTCAACTTTTACTAATTCCTTGTGCTTTTGGTATCACAACAAATAAATCATCGCCTAATGCAAAGTCAAGGATATTTATGACCATTTCATTATGAGTTTTGTAATTTTAATCTTACATTTAAGTCTATGATATGGTTTACATTTTTTGTTTTGTTTTGTTTGAGACGGAGTCTCATGCTGTTGCCCAGGCTGGAGTGCAGTGGCGCGATCTTTGCTCACTGCTACCTCTGCCACCTGGGTTCAGGTGATTTTCCTGCCTCAGCCTCCTGAGTAGCTGGGATTACAGGCATGTGTCACCACGCCTGACTAATTTTTGTATTTTTAGTAGAGACGGGGTTTCACCATGTTAGTCAGGCTGGTCTCAAACTCCTGACCTCATGATCCGCCTGCCTCAGACTCCCAAAGTGTTGGGATTACAGGTGTGAGCCACCATGCCTGGCCTACATTAATTTTTTATGGTGTCAGCAGTAATCAAACTTCATTCTTTGCCATGTGAATATTCAGTTATACCAGCAACATGTGGAAAATGATAAATTTTTCTTCATTGAGTTGTTTTGACCATAAATATAAGGGTTTATATCTGGACTGGTTTTTTTCTTGTGTTTTTGAGTGGAGTGTTCTGTGAATATATGAAGTCTAATTTGCTTATTATTTTATTCAAGTCTTCTATTTTCTCGTTCATATTTTGCCTTGTTGTTCTATTCATTATTAAATATGAGGTGTTGAATTCACCAACTAATTTTGTTATATTGTTCCTGTTACCTTTCATTTATGTCAATTTTTGCTATTTGTGGTTTTAGTCTTTGTTGTTAGGTACATGCATGTTTACAATCACTGTATCTTTTATCATTAGAAAATGTCCCTCTTTGACAATTCAAACAGTTATCATCTTAAAGCTTATTAAGTCTAATATTAGTATAGCCACTTGTTACTGTTGGTATGGCATATATAGTTTTTTCAGCTTATTTATGTATTTGAAATAAAAGTGTCTCTTTTGGACGGTATAGAGTTGGGTCATTTTAAATGTACATTCGGCCAATGTTTGCCTCTTGATTGAAATGTTGGAGTGTTTAATTAATTTATGTTCAATGTAAGTACCTATTAGTTAGCATGTGTATGCCATTTTGATATATCTTTATATGTTTTAAATCATTTTGTTCCCCTAGTATTCCACTACTGTTTTGTATTGTATTAAATATATATGTCCTATTATATCATTTTAATTTCTTTTTTATTTTACTTTATATTTTGAGTTATTTTCTTAGAGCTTATCCTGTAGATTAAAACTAACACATGCATTTAAAATAATTTATCTTGAATTAATACCAATTTATTTTCAGTAATATATAAAAAACTTTAATATATGCCATCTTCTCCAACCCCCTTTCTGCTGTTATTGTAATATAAATTAACTCTTCATACATTATATGCCCATTAACAGAGTTTCTTAATTAATGCTTTATGCAGTTGTTTTTAAAATCAGAGAGAATATTTTACAAGTTAAATTACATTTATTTATACTGTATTTTACATTTCCTGATGTAGTTACATTTACTGTTCTCTATTTCTTTGTTTGGACTTGAGTTACTGTCTAATGTCATTTCCTTTCAATCTGAAGGATTTTCCTAGATATTTCTGTGAGAAAGATCTGCTGGTGATAAATTCTCTCAGTTTTGGCATACCTGGAAATGTATTAATTTATTCTTTATTTTTAAAATATTGTTTGCTACTATAGAATTCTTGGTTGACAGTCTTTCAACCCTTTGGAAATGGCATATCACCACTTTTAACCTCCATAAGAAACCTCTCTTTATCTTATTGAAGATCCCTTATGTGTGATTAGTTGTTTTTCTTTTACTGCTTTCAAGTTTCTCTCTTTTAGACTTTTGATAATTTGTAATTTATCTGCTTGTCTCCTTGAGTTTATCTTACTTGAATTTGTAGATTAAGATTCTTAATAGAATTCAGAAAGTTATTTTTTCTTATTATTTCTATATTTTTTTATCTTTTCTCTCTCCTCTTCTTCATCATAGAGTCCCATTATGGTCCATGTTAATACACTTTATTGTGTACCACAAGTCTCTGAGGTTCTATTCAATCTTTTGTCTTTCAAGTTTCACAATGAATAATCTCAATTGACCCATTTGTATGTTTACTGATACTTTTTACTGCCAACTCAAACCTTCTGTTAATCTCATCTAGCAAATTTTTTATTTTAGTTGTTATACTTTTCAACTCTAGAATTTCTATGTGGTTCTTTTTTAAATGTATATCTTTTTATTGTTATCTAATATTCAGTGTGCAATCATTCTCGTTCTTCCACTTAATTCTTTAGATATAATTTCCTTTAGTTCTTTGAGCATATTTATAACTTATTTAAAGTCTTTGTCTAGTAAGTCCAATATCTGTAATTTGGATATAATTTCTATTAACTACTTTTTTCCTATTATGGGCCATAGTTTCCTGTTTATTTCCATTATAACTTGCAGTTGAGAACTGGATAAAATTACTTTACAAATGTAGCATGTTTTGTCTGAGAATTAGTGTCCCTTCCCCCAAGAGCTTCTTGTCACCACTGTTCTTGTGATGTTTGCTATTTATTTGTTCAGTTTAATTCTAAAAGTCACTCTTCCCTGATGCATGTGGTCAATTAAGTCTGCTTCATTATCTCAGTGCTTGACTAAGATTGAATGGAGATTTATTTAAATTCCTCGAACCAGTAAATCTTAGATACTTTGCTGGAGAGGTTTGTTTGTGTGCTGGGATACACATGCAATGCTCCAGCAATGTCAAACTCTGCCTTAGCTTCACTTCCTGCTGGTGGAGGACCAGAAGTAGTAAGGGTTTGGAGTTTTCTAAGGTATTCTCTGGGCATGTACACACTTTCCACATGTGTGCACTTTCTTATGTCTGTAGGATTATGTCAAAGGCTTTCAAAGTTTCCTATGTCTATCTCATTCTCCACAGGAGCTGTCTTTTGACTAGTCTCTTGTTTGTTCCAACCAGTATCAATGCCTCAGGCAGCCACTATGTTAAACAACTACCACTTATTTATTTATTGACAAATGCCCTGGAGATAAGGATCTTCCCACTGAGCAGTTCTGGGTCAGGTCAAAGAATGACAAACTTGGTATATGAGACTTTTCCAAGAAGTTGTCAGACAGATAAAATAGTGACAATTCTCTGAGGATGGGCCTTTTTGATGAGCTTCAAAGCTTGTCTTCCCCTTGCAGTGTTTTACAGCTACTGTGGTTGTGCACCTAATAGTTTTCAAGGGTACTATAGGTCCAGAAAGTAGGGCAAGTTAATTCATCACAATGTTTAGTGTTCTTAAATTATCAACCACTGAGATTTAATCACTTTTTGTGAATAAACACACCAGATTGTTGAAAGTCATTAATTTTCAGAGATCTGAAAAAATGAATTTTGACAATTTTTGCCAGGGTTCATGTTGCCTTTATGAGGAGTAGATTTCTGTAAGTACCATTTATTCATAATGTCTTGATTTGGTTGTCATAAATTTCAAATTACTACATAGAATTAATTGTTACCTTCCAGTTTAAAGACAGATTCTTAAACTGCTTAGCAATAACAGATTCTTAAGCAATGCATATTATGAATATACCTTCTGTTATTAATATAACTTAATTAAATCAATATTTAAGGGGGAGTGCTACAGTAGCTTATATTAATGATCACTGATGTAACTGACATATAATAAAACATATAACAAAATTTCTACACTTGCAAATGACTGGAGTTTTCTTGAGCTAGGTCATATTATCTTTTGCATGTATCTGAAAATAGAAGATTAAGTCAACAAATAAGGCAGAACCACACTTTTAAAGAAGTTTAGAAAAACATTCATGAAGGGACCACACTGCATCTGACTCTCAAGAAATTCACAGAACAAAATGTCAGGAATCAAATTTATTCCACTGACATCAACTGACTTTTTGAAAATGTGGGGTATTTTATTAGTGGTGATAATTTAATGAAGCATAAATTGTTCTTCTGAACTGGCTCTCGTTAGTAAGAGTGTTGAATACAATAGTTAAAAATAGAGATGAAGCATAATTTACCTATCTTACGTGTACCATTTTTCAAATATGAGAAAAGTAACTTAGATTCAAATTAAGGCTAATTTGTTTTAGTGTTTAAAAACTCTATTGTATATAACACATACAATAGAGATTTTAGTATATAATATACACTATAGAGATTATAGAGATTCTATTATACATAATACACATTTGGAGGAAATAATATGGAAATATATGTGTGTGTGTATATATATACATGTATATACACACACACATATATTTCCATATTATATATATGTATATACATATATATATATACACACACATGTGGAGGAAATAAATTGTTATATATAAATTGCCATGTATTTATTTATTTATTGACAAATGCCCTAGAGATAGGATCTTTCCACTGAGCAGTTCTGGGTCAGATCAAAGAATGACAAATTCTAAGTGAGACTTTTCCAATAAGTTATTTAATTTATTTCCACCACACGTATAGTATACATTCAATTTATTTCCTCCACATATATGATATACATGTGGAGGAAATAAATTGTTAAGCATAAGTATTTTAAATCTGGTATGATGTTCAAGAAACTTGAACTTTCTAAAAACAGCTTAATTTTTTTTAATGTAATGGCGATTGCTGAAACTGTCAGCTTTCCTGACAATCTTATTTAGAAAAAAATGTTATTCATATGATATATTAAGTCATTGGTATGGTTTGGCTGTGTCCCCACTCAGATCTCACTTTGAATTGTAATAATCCCCACGTGTCAAGGGTAGGACCAGATAGACATAAATGAGTCATGGGGGTGGTTTCCTTCATACTGTTCTCAAGGTAGTGAATAAGTCTCACAAGATCTAATGGTCTTAATATGGGGAATTCCCCTGCACAACCTCTCTTGCCTGCCGCCATGTAAGACATGACTTTACTCCTCATTCACCTTCAGCCATGACTGTGAGGCCTCCCCAGCCATATGGAACTGTGAGTCAATTTTCTCTTTCCTTTATAAATTACCCAGCCTTGAGTGTGTCTTTATTAGCAGTGTGAGAGCAGACTAATACAGTTATAACCTATGAAAACAGTAAAATCTTGGACAGCTTAGCTTAAGAACAGTGGATATTCAGCATGGAAACATTTGAGACCCACGTTCTTCCAGAAATGTTTTATGTAGTATTGTGAAAGATGGTCCCAGAAACAAGTTTTAGATAGTAGTTACTTGCCTCCCCTTGAGTTTGAGGTATTTGTTACAACAGTTGTACATATTATAAGGAATCAATTTTTTATTGTGAATTTTTCTATTTTTAAATCAAATTTAAATAAGGTAAATAAATATATACTAGTACTTACCCATGATTTTCAGTGGTGTAAATCTGGTTGTACGTGTTTTGAATATGGCATATAATATTTTTGTTGGACAGAGCATAAAAAGAAATTCGACTGCCTTATGTCCTGAGTGAATTCTCTGAGCTCCCAAAACTGTGTTACATTGTTACATTATTTTCCTGTACCCTTAAATATTTAATGTGGCTACTCTTGCCATAAGTCTTTGTGAATCTTGTTTCCTGAAAAAGAAGAAGTAATCTATGGCAATAGTATTCAAGAAAAAAAAAAAAACAATTTAAAGACTTGTTTATAAGAAAGATGGACTGATGACCAACTGGGGAACAGTTCTATAAATCTATGTAAATATACAGAAACAGACTAATTGTAGAAGTGTGTATTTAGCTTAAAGATATAAGGGAAGTTAGTTGATAAACATAGAAAGTTGCTTATTCAATAAATAAACAAATAAATACAACAAATCACAGGTTCTTTTCTATGTCCTCTTTAAGTTACCAGGGGTAAAGAAGAAAACAAAACAGACACGAACAACAGTTTTCAGGATTTGCGTCAGGGGATCTAAGAGAATTGTAATTATAGGATATAATTACATCTAATCTTTTTTTACACATTTATTTGACATCCCCACCTGCCTTCCCACAACAGGTGATGGAGGTGGAAGAGGAATTCCCAAACTTAGTTTCTGCCTATTCATCAAATAAAGGAGTTCATATTATTAGAATTTAGTCCATTAAAAACAAAGAAGGCTATATTCTTGAAGATGGGTTTGTGAGAATGACACATCCAGATGTAGAAGGGAGTGTAGCTCTCTCAAGAAAGAGAGATGGAGGAAAAATAATAATTTCACACTAAGCAGACCTTGTGGGTGGTTCTAGGCCATCTTAAACATTTTTTGTTTTATTCGTGAAATAATAGGAAATATATTGATGCTTCAATATTGATTGTAGAAACAGATTTGCATTTTCAAAAGATTCCATTAGATGCAGAGCGGAGTTTGGATTTAAAAGAAAAGAGATTGTGTGTATGGAACAGGATGGAAGGAGATGGGGCCAAACAGACAATCTTGTGTCTGATGGATTAAATATGGTCAAAATGTAGAGTATACATTCAAAAGCTTGTTAGTAGGTAGACATAATTGATTGGATTCAGTAGATGAGGAACATAATAGTGTTAAAATAGATCTCTCAAATATTACAGAATTTAATGGGCTTGTTTACTGGGGTTAAAAACCAATAGAAGAGTGACTGTTGCTCACAGCATCACAGCAGAAATTAAAAGACTGGTTTCTAGCCAGCGCGGAAGACAGCCATATTTATGAATAGAATTGGGCATTCAAAAAATAAATAAAGTGTAAATTACAGAAGCTTAAGTGGATGTGAAAATTGCTTTGCAGAAGGGTTACTAGGTAGAAATTAAGCTAAAAAGGAAAAAAAAGTTTAAAAATGAGTACATGAAGAGTAAATACAGAGCTTTTACATACTTTATTCTTTACAAGTTATTCAGTATCTACTATGTGCAAAATATGAATAGTAATCAATAATGAATTAGACATGCCTCCCATTTTATGAAGCTAAGCATATTTATAAACCCATATTTGGATAATTCATCATTTTTTAATAACTGGAGTCACTAGTTCATTGATTATCAATGTCCCATTCATGATAATGGAGAAACAGAGAGAAACAGTAGGAAGCACAAAGAATTTCATACATGAAAGTAAATTTAAGAGTGGATTCAAATGAAATTAATGCTCTAGGCCTCTGTAACAGACTGTGACTTAAATCTCATACTGATCGCACAACTAAAATTCTGAAGTCCAAGGAAAATGATGAGACGCAGAGATTTTTCTCCTTAATTTTAATTTATTCTTTTTTAAAGAAAGCATGGGGGATATACTATTAAAGTTAATATCACCTTCCTTATTAAGACATAAAAAATTTCTTACTTGTAATCACTAAAAGTAAAAAAAAAAAATCCTTAAATGTTGATTTACTTTGGGATTTCTATTGTTTAGCTGTAAGTTAAAAAATCCATTATCTAAATACTAGTTTAAATAACTTTAATCTGGTAACCAAAAATACTCCCCTTATAGAAATTGCTAGGATATATTGGGAGCATTAATTTAAACACACTAATGTTACATGTAAGTTTTTGACCCTTGAGCCAGAGACCTTCCAGGAAAATTAAAAGGTGAAAATAACCTTAGCTTTAGTGACCTCAATTCTCCATGATCTAACACTTTTCTGATTCACTTGACAGAGTTTTTATGTTTTTATACAAAAATTAAAAGGTAAATTATATACTTTCTTAGAAATCCCATGAATTTTAAAAGTGTATACATAAATTAATTTGGGTACAGTCAGCAAATACTTCTTCAGATAAAATTTGATGTCTAACCAGCACCTATTATGCTCAAATGTTACAGTTAAAATTTTCACAGATACCATAAGTGTAATTTACTTTTTATATTTTTCATACTGCTGCTATTATACTTGAGAGAAAAATTTCCTTAAAAAATCTGTTCATCTTTCTAGAGAATACTCCTGATTTCTCAGCAAGTCTTCTACTATTTATGAATCTTTTATCTGTTAGTGATCTTCCCTTCTCTCTCTCTACATGTCAAAATCAATAATCTCCAATTTCTCCCTGATGGAATAAATACTCATAAACTATAAACCAATGTCTGGAACATTGGTTTTCACAGCTATTGTCATTCCTAAGAGATGATACTATCTATCATCTATAACAAATGATGATCCACAGAGGCTTAAAAATTGTCCAGTTTTTTTTAAAGTGCATGTGAAGTTGTAATTCAATGGGGCAAAAAATGCTATACAAATGTCAACATAGTCTTCTTTAATTCTTTCAAATTTTGTGTATTTTTTTTTACCGTTTTCTTCAATCTTCTCCATTTAGAAAACTTTCAGATATCTTTCTTTCTGATACGGATAGGATACTCTGCAACTAACTCAGACTCCATAGAGCAAAGTGAGAAAAACAACCTTTTTCATTTTTCCAAGTTTTTTTGCCTTCTCTCTATGGCCTTCTCTATTATGACAAATCAATTTTTTTATATCAAACGAAAAATCTTGGGAAAAGATTTTGAAAGAAAATTATTACATTTAAAACTCCATCTTTTGTTAAAATATTAAGCTGTTTAAAACTATAAATACCACATGGAGATATTCTGCAGATGGATACATGAATTTCATAAGTAGTGGGTGGACCAAATTAAGAAAGCCCAATATCTGCATTTGACACTAGATCTCTAGATCACATCAAGATATTATGGAAGCCCCACATTGCAAAGAATCAATGCTGAGAGGTAAACAGACACTAGAAAAGGCATTATTTAAGAATGAGGGCGTAAGAACATGAGTGTTGGGCTTAAGGAGATAAGACTAGGTACAGGACAGAATTTCTCCACTCAGTAGAACAGAAACTCAGTTCTCAGAACCAGAGCACAGATCAATAATATAAATTTAAAACTAAAAGAAAAGCACAGAATCCAGATAAGAGCTAAATCCATGCAATCCCACATTTCCCAAACCAGGACTGAGATTGATCCTGGACAGTACCCAAGATAGTTCAGTTTCCCTATCCACAGGGATTGGCTGGGGACATCAGGACAAGTTAGCTGACAAAAAAAACTGACTTTTTTTTTTTTAATCTTTAAGTTCTAGGATACATGTGCACAATGTGCAGGTTTGTTACATATGCATACATGTGCCATGTTGGTGTGCTGCACCCATTAACTCGTCATTTACATTAGGTGTATCTCCTAATGCTATCCCTCCCTCCTCTCCCCACCCCACGACAGGCCCCGGTGTGTGATGTTCCCCTTCCTGTGTCCAAATGTTCTCATTACAAACTGACTTTTTAAATTTAAAACTGTTTTTTTTTTCTTTCTGAATTCTGCCAATTTTTCTTTCTGCTATAGCATCCCTCCACTGCATTCAACTCCTACAAGGAACCAAAACTTGGCTGGGCGTGGTGGCTCACGCTTGTAATCCCAGCACTTTGGTAGGCCAAGGCGGGCAGATAACGAGGTCAAGAGATCAAGACCTTCCTGGCCAACATGGTGAAACCCCGTCTATACTAAAAACACAAAAATTAGCTGGGCATGGTGATGTGTGCTGTAAGCCCAGCTACTCGGGAGGCTGAGGCAGGAGAATCGCTTGAACTAGGGAGTTGGATGTTGCAGTGACCCGAGATCGTGCCACTGCACTGCAGTCTAGTGACAGAGCGAGACTCCGTCTGAAAAAAAAAAAAAAAAAAAAAAAAAAGAAATGAAACTTATGTCCTCGCTGTGACAGTTTATGTGCCAGTACTATATCTTATCCTAACATGTAGTTACAAGATTTTTCTTCCAGATATAACATTCCACTTCAATTTTTCCCTGTGCCTGACATGATCTGTTCCTCTACAATTAGATACTATGTCTTTCCATGTTATTTACCAATCTAGACCTGCAAACATCCAAATTGACATCACTATTTAGAACACAAAAATATTTTTAGTATCCTCCATCTGATCTGAGTGTCTATAACTTTCTCAATGTCATGCTGTACATTTTCAACGTGTCTGTGATACAGAAGCAAAAAAGAAATGATTTAGGCAGTTAGTGAGGATAAGAGACTCCTTGGTAAGGTTTCCCTTCTAATGAAAATCAGCTGTGAAATCATTTCTTTGCTAACAGAAAGTAGCCTAAAAAATTGAGCTACAGATACAGATAAGCTGGAAGCGTGCATGATTGAATGTCAGCAGCTATGCCAACAGGAAAAGGCTAACCAGGGTCCAGGCGTGTTCAGCATGGAGGCTCCATCTTCCTTTCCTTTGCCAACCACATACACAGTAAGGAACAGACAGCATGGTACTGGCCAGGTATAGAACCCATCTGCATAATAAAAGATTAGGGTAGGGAGGCCAGCTTCTTTGCCCATTATGTAAGGCACACATGGTCCAACAAATCTTTGGAATGTATGTAAATCAGCCATCACCTCCTTAAGCTAGTCTAACGCTATTAAATTCTACTATGAGTTTTAAGTGTGGATTTAGGTCTTACAATATTAAGTAATGGAGTCCATCGTCTGTCAAAGAAGGAGAGACATAAATGAAGTTGTATATGCCTAAAATGGAGACAACTTTCTAATTTCTTTTTAAATGAAGTATATAAAAATAAAAATTGTTGGAAATTCTGGAAATTCTGTTTTATCTGAAACTTTTAATTATTTTTTTAATTCCAACAATTTAGATTATATTTATTTTCTAGAAACACACTATATTAAGGTCATCATGAATCACACTTGGCATTCATTCAGTTATTTATCTAAGTAGATATTCAACAAAAATTTATTATAACAATTGGGTGAAAGTATTATACTAATACATTTGGAAAATAATGAGTACTTAAAGAAGGTTAGATTCTAGAAAGCAAGTAAAAGAATGGAGGACAATGCTGAAAAGGCAAGGACAAGCATTTCTTATTTCTCAATTCACATACGTTCACGCATTTAAATGGAAGTACCAAGAAGATTTATTGGACAAGAGACATGATATAGTTTTTAGTGCTCCAAATAATAAACAATAATATTACCTTAGACTATCTAAATGTAAAATTGGATGTTTAAGTTCTTCAATACATATTGAAAAAGTAAAGCTAGACATTGAGACTAGGTTTTGGATGTCAGCTCTGTTACTTACATATAATAAAGACTGCCCTCATTTTTGGATCTCCGATTCTTTGCTTGTTTTTAAGTTGTTTGTTTAGTTTTGTATTAAAATTATAAAATGAAAACTTTTGCTGTACTGAAAATTGAAAGGAGCATATCTGATGATCTTTCTATAAGCACATCATGACAACTATGAGGAGTTAAAAATACAAAATTTTATAGAAAAATAATGACAAAACAATGCTTTTTTCAGTTTTATATTTGAGTATATTTGATTTATCATAAGCTGAAATGTTGCAACTCTGAGTTGTACTACCCTGATCACCAACTAAAACAATTATCCTCACTGTGTATTAGCCTTGAATTGTTACTTTATGGTGATGAATAATATTAGAAGTACAATGTTCAGTCCTGCTAATAAAGGGTGCCAACAAATAAAAAACAGAATATATTACACATCCATAAAATATTGAAACTACTTAGATTTTGAATCTGAAAATATACTGATATTATAATTTTTAAAAAGTGTTCATATCTACTGTTTGTCTCTAAGTGTATTTCCTATAATATTTAACTATAATAATACATAGTAATTAGTTTATAAATTAACAGTGAGCCGTTTTACATCCCTTGATTTTATACTTTTGCTATTATTTTACAGTGTCAATAATAAATTAAAGGAGAAATAAAGTAATTATACACAGACTGTGTCATTATTTAAGCCTCCAATTCTTTGTCTAACATGAATGAAAATACTTACAATTTTCTATAGTAAGTACATATATCAGAAGATGCATTTACTCAAATGAAGAGAAATGTGCTACATGAGGATCCTACATGCTGGTAGTGAATCCAGGGACAAAGAGATTTCATGAGAAGCAACAGCAGAAAGAAAAAAAAAAGCAAATGTAAAAATTTAATCTTAAGATTATGAAATTAATCTCTGGTTGTGTTGTTAAATATCATATTTATAAAACAAGCCCATGCCCATTAAGAAGTCATTAGATAATATAGTTCAAATCTAAGCTGTTTGTTTTCTTTAAAATATATAAAACACTTAAGATACATTTTAAAAATTCATATTAAAAGATTTGGAATTGTAATAATTTAAGTATAAAGAAATTCATGCTCAGCACCGACACCATTCCTTATTCCCCAGATTAAGACCTAATGGCCACTGCCAAATTAACTAAAGGAATCACTACAATTGAAGCTGGCATAGTAGACTCAGTCATTTTACAATGTGCTCACTAGGAAAAGTTATAACTGAGTTTCTTCAGAAGTAAACAATTGGAAATATTGCATAACTTTACAATTGTCAAGAATGTATTTCCTAACAACAAAAAGTGAAGCTGATGAGTGGAGTGCAGAAACCTCATTTAGAGCAGATTTATATTTCTAACTGTAAAAAATAACTGGCATCAAATTAATCCATCCTACTTAAGGAGGAGTAGGATAGTTTGGCTGCAACAATTACAACTTTTACTGAAGCCACCAAAATATGTCTTAGTGATGATATTTTGGAATAACATGATGACCAAACAGACACTGCAAGTTTTAAGCAAAATATACAAGATTTTGCATTAAGTGGTTTGTAGTGTGTAGGATGGAAAGATTGGTATCATATTAGATTCTGTAGAAATGCAGGCTCCTGAGCCCCACTCCAGATGTATAAAATAAGAATCAGCAGTTTAGCCAGATTACCAGATAGTTCTTATAAACACTGAAGTCTGGAAAGCCCTGATTTACATGAATGTTAATAGAGGAAGGAGTGCAGGGTGTACAGAATGAGACCTTAGTTTCAATCAGCCTCTATCTACTACCATGGGCTGGTTAAGTGTTTAACAACTGGCTCTCTGGAAAAGAATAAATAAAAACAAAACGGGCCGGGCGCAGTGGCTCATGCCTGTAATCCCAGCACTTTGGGAGGCCGAGGCGGGCGGATCACGTGGTCAGGAGATCGAGACCTTCCTGGCTAACATGGTGAAACCACCTCCCTACTAAAAAAATTCAAAAAAATTAGCCAGGCATGGTGGCAGGCGCCTGTAGTCCCAGCTACATGGAAGGCTGAGGCAGGAGAATGGCGTGAACCCAGGAGGCGGAGTTTGCAGTGAGCCAAGATGGCACCACTGCACTCCAGCCTGGGCAACAGGGCAAGACACTGTCTCAAAAATAAATAAATAAATAAAAATAACAAAACTGCCGGAGCTTCTGCATACCTGAACACATGAAGTTTCCTCAAGAGTGGCAAACCCAGAGATGCTCTGGAAGCTCTGTACCCTTTCCCTCATCCCTTGTCTAATCTATCTATTCATCTGGTGTTCATTAGTATCCTTTGTAATATCCTTTATAGGAAAGGAGAAAGGAGTAAACATACTTTCTCAAAGGAGAAATTTGAAATATTTGCAAAACATTGATGTATGTACAATGTCTAACTCTTTTCATACTCAACATCAGGAAATTAGATAATAACTTTCTGCAATGAGTCAGCTAAATATCCAGCCATTCTACTGTGGCAAATTAAAGCATCTCACACTGTATCAAGTGTAGAAACATAAAGTTGCTCACATCAACTTCAACAAATACACTGTTTAGTGAAACATGAGTCTTTATAAACATACTGGAATTTGAAAAAAAACACACTAAGAAAAAATTTTTTTTAATTTGCTGATTTATGTAAAGTAACACTGCCACCATACTTGATTTCAAGGTACTAAGACGAAAACTCTGAATGCAGCTGGAAAAAAAGGTCAACTGCACAATTTGTTCTTTTGACCACATCTGAGTTGGCTGTAGTACACTATTATCTGTAAGTCACTATCTGCAGAATTGTTTATGACAAAATAAAAAATGATATGAATTCCTCACGAAAGCTGTTAGAATATTAGTTGTTTTTATTTGTTTCTCTACCAAAATAACTATTAAAGATTTTCTGACACAAAACATAATGGCCAAAACAGGATTGGTGCTTATTATATGTTTTGGAATACATTAATAGATAGACAGGACTGTATTCCATGCCATTTTTACTAGTAGAACGAGAGTATTTTCATCTTTATAAAAAGATAGTACACGAGAATATTTGCTGTTTGTTATTCTGACACTGTGGCAGAGACTGCCAGTTGTCTCCTATTGGTCTCTATCCCTTTCAATCATAGCAATAGATTGTTTGGCGGGACATATTAATACTCAAAGACTACATTCGCCAGCAACCAATGTAACCAAGTTTCATGTGGCTATAATCTGGCCAATTGGATATAAGTAGAAGTGTCATAACACAGCTTCTAGGAATCTTCCTTAGGAAAATATTTGTCCCATCTTTCTTCCCTTCATCTTCTCTGCTGCTTGGTACACATATAGTATTGCTATATTATGTTTTGGACTGGGAAGAAAAAGTGTCCCATCCTGGAGATGGAAGAGTAAATATTTAAATAAGCATATGTCTCAAAGGCTTAACGGAGCAGAGGCATATAACGGTTTTGAGTACGGAAGCGTTAAGAGATGACTATTAGAGAAAATTTAGCAGTAAAAAGGCAAGAGAGAAAGCTAGGGAACTTGTTAGGAGTCTAGTGTAGTAGTCTAGTTTGGTCCAGGGATGAGATGATAGTAGCTGGGAGTAGAGTGTTAGTGGTAAAGACCATAAGAAGTGGTAAGATTAAAAATATATTTTGATTTAATATTTTCTGATGAATTGGATATAAGCTGTTAGAATGAAAGAAGATCCCAATGTTTTTGGATGTGAACAATTAAACACATGGTGCTGCCATTTATTGAGAAAGACATGGAGATGAGACAATTTGGAATTCAGGAAAGATATCTAATTGAAAAACAAGGTAGGTAGTTACAGCAAGTTGATTGCAAAAAAATGCCACCATTTCTTCATTCCATCCTGTCCTTATATGTGCCTTTGGCCATATAGCCTTGTCATGCCCTTGTGGTCTCATCCTTCTCTTGTTTGTGACTTGCTTGAGCCAATGAGAAGTTAGTAGACTGAATCAATCAGAACTTGATAAAGGGTACATTTTCATTTTCCCATGTTTGCACTTCTGCTATAGGCTTGAGAACATGCTTAAAATAATTGTGCTAGTAGATGAGATATTGTCCTATAAGAGGCCAAGTGGATTAGCCTCAGGCAGAAACATGAGTGAGTCCATACAAGATCACCAGAATAACAGCCAATCCCCTCAGAAGCTTCAACAATAAGAACTTATTTTGAATGACTCTGAGGTTTTCTATGTTCATGGAGATAGCTAAATGAAATATATCCTCAGAGTTTCTATAATTATTTTAGAGACTGGTGTAGATTGCCCCATGTAGAACATGAGTGTAGGTAGAGATGACAGCCCCAAAACTGAGCACTATGCCATTCTAATATCTAGAAATAAAAAGCAGGAGGACTTATACAAGGAATTTAAAGAATAAAGATATATAAGGAGAAAATAAATAAAAAATGGGGCATCCTGGGAGGGAAAGCTATGAAAATGCTTTAAGGAGTGTTAAAAATGTAGAATATTTTGAAGTCTGAAAAGAGGAAGAATAATGTGAGAATTACTAAGTGGCAGTAATTATACTCAAGGGTTGTATAAGAGCAGTGATATGGTTTGGCTGTGTCCCCACCCAAATCTTATCTTCAATTGTAGTTCCCATATTCCCCACGTGTGGTGGTAGGGGCCCAGTGGGAGGTGATTGAATCATGGGGGTGGTTTCTCCCATGCTAATCTCATGATAGTAAGTTCTCACCAGATCTAATGTTTTTATAAGGGATTTCCTCCTTTACTCAGCCCTCATTCTTTCTTCTGCTGCATTGTGAAGAAGGATATGTTTCCTTCCCCTTCCACCATAATTGTAAGTTTCCAGAGCCCTCCCTAGCCCTGTGGAACTGTGAGTCAACTAAACCTCTTTCCTTTATAAGTTACCCAGTCTCAGGTATGTCCTTGTAACAGTATGAGAATGGACCAATACAGGCAGGATTGAATGAAGAAATGGTGGCCTGTTTTGCAGTCAACTTACTATAACTATCTACCTTGTTTTCTAATCCTATGCCATTCCTGAATCCAAGTTGTCTCATCACCATGTCTTTCTCAATAAATGGCAACACGTTTTGTTCAGTTATTCATGTTCAAACCTTCATAAATATAACAAATTCCAGTTCTTGGAGTTCCTCTCCTATAAAAAGTCACTATGTGTGGGGGTATCATCAGCTCTCTACTGATTGCTTTGTGGAAATTGAGGCTCTGGGAACCCAAACAAGTTTGAAACTCTGGCTATTTCTATGGCTGTATATTAAAAAGTCCTTTGTCCTTGTCTCAGTTTTGTGCATTCTGTGACATGTTAACTTGTTAACTCTCAAGAATGATAAAATCTCCGAATCCTTTTTTTTCTTTTACTTTAAGTTCTGGGATACATGTGCAGAATGTGCAGGTTTGTTACATAGGTATCCATGTGCCATGGTAGTTTGCTGCCCCTATCAATTCGCCATCTAGATTTTAAGCCCCACACGCATTAGATATTTGTCCTAATGCTCTCCCTTCCCTTGCCCCCTACCCCTCCACAGGCCCCAGTGTGTGATGTTCCCTTCCCTGTGTCCATGTGTTCTCATTTTCAACTCCCATTTATGAGTGAGAACATGCGGTGTTTGGTTTTCTGTTCCTGTGTTAGTTTGCTGAGAATGATGGCTTCCAGCTTCATCCATGTCCCTGCAAAGGACCTGAATTCATTCTTTTTTATGGTTGCATAGTATTCCATGGTGTATATGTGCCACATTTTCTTTATCCAGTCTATTATTGATGGGCATTTGGGTTGGTTCCAAGTCTTTGCTATTGTAAATAGTACTTCAAGAAACATACATGTGCATGTGTCTTTACAGTGGAATGGAAATCTCTGAATCTTTACAGTTCTTGACAATAAGTGAAGTACATACAGATGGGCCAAGTTCTTGATAAAAGTATGAAGTATATACAGATTGGTCCATAGTGTCTATTTATTTGTCAATATGGAATGAAACATGATATTTAATTAAACTTACCAAAATAATAATCTGTTATAGTTTATAACTGTTACTTTTGGTTCCAGGTATCATCTCTTATGGCCATAATGTCTGCACAAAATGTTTGTTTGCTTCAGGGACTTCATAATTATCAATAAAGTTCTTATGAATTTTTGTTTACACAATTACTTAAGGGACTCTAATTAGCATGTATTTTTCAATTAACTTCTGTGTAAGCCTTGTCATTCTTCCATTGTGACCTCTTTTTAAATGAATTGGTCTGTCTCTAGCATTGACCTTTATCTCAGAGCTGCAACTCTTCAGTGAACTACCTCCCTTAGCCTCTGTGAGGGTTTTAATTTTGCAACTGGAAGAGCTTTGCGTGTGTGTGTGCATGTGTGATAAGTGTCACTTCTTCCCTTGGTTCAAGCTGAAAATTATTTACCTCATTGGCAACACTGTGATTTCTGGGAAGCCCCAGTTAAGGGTGCCATTTCTTAAATTCTTCAGTGCAAACATATTTGCTTATTTCAACAACCTTCTAAAAAATACAAAATAAATATTAGAATATTGTTCCTTTTGACAAAATGGAGATTGAAAGACACCTCCAAACATTATAGTATACATGGGCATATTCATTATATTTAAAATATATGGTAGAAAAGAAAAGATACTAGCTAACATATATGAAATGCTGCTTACATGCCAAGTATTGCTCTGTGGATGTTGTATCATTGGCTCCCCTTCCTTATCTTCAAAATAACCTTGTAGAATCATTATTATATTTTCCACTTCACATTTTGAAGAATTTACAGTATCTGAGTGATAAAGCCAGCATTAAAGGTCATGTCTTTTTACACCCTGTTAGCATATTTGTGATTCTTCTATTACCATATATGTCTTACAAAGAAGAAATATATATTTAGAAGATGCATTTATATTAAAATGTGGCCATCTTGATAAATGAAGCCATTTGAAGCATAATATATGATTATGATTGAAATGTTTGTAACCTATAAGAGGAAGTATAAAGATACACTATTTTTGCCCCCAAAATTTATTTACTAAAATAAGTTTGAGGAAAAATATGAAGAATACATTGACTATATATTTTTAGGTAAAGCAAAGTTCATTATGTTGATTAATTATAAAATGCATCTTTTAATCTTCTATTCTTTGTCTTTGTACATACTTGTTTTGAATTATCATCTAAATAAGTCACTCAACATAATATAGTAGGCATAATTCCACTATTGGCTCCAAGATTTCAACTCCTTCCCCATGAGTGCAGGTGGAATTATGCAGGTAATATAATAGTTGTTCCTTTGATTAGGTAAAGCTATATTACAAAAGGTGATTGAAGAGTCACTCTTATGACTACATTATGCTGTATATAACTCTTTTTAGCCAACTAAAGAGGGAGATAAATATAGAGATATATTCCTGCTCTGCTGAAAGAAAGCCATGTTGTGAACGGTCTTTGAGAAAGTCATGGATAGGAACCAAAGGGAGCCTCTAAAAGGTAAGAAAATTTTCCAGTCAATAGCTAGCAAGAAAATAGAGTGATCAATAATACAATTGCAAGAAAATAAACTCTATCAGCAATCAGTATGGTTGAAAGAGGACCCTGAGTCTTAGACATGAATCACAGAGCTGCCAACGCCTGGACTGAAGCCTTTTAAGACCTGAGCTAAGAACCTAGCTGACTGCAGCTCAGACTTCTAACCTACAAAACTACAAGACTGTAAACTTCTGTTGTATTAATCCTCTAAATTGTGGTCGTTTGTTATGCAGCAATATAAAACCAATATACATGAGAATGATCATTTTTTAAAGATTTATTTTAATATCCCTAGGCAAATTAAATGCTATGGTCTGTCCACAGGGAAAGGCACAATATAATACTGCATAAAGGATAGTGAGTGAAGACTTGTGCTTGTCAGTTACGACCAAAAGAGCACACTGCCAGAGATCTCTTTGTAACACGTGAAATAAAGTCTTCAACTGAAAGCACAGTGAAAGAACCAAAAATATTGATAAGTGCCTTCAAAGATGACAGGCAGTCAAAGAAATTATTATAACTGCAAATGAATATAAAGAAAACGATTTAGAAGATCAATTATTTTTACTACATACTTGGAAATACCATCATTACTGTAATCATTAAATAAAAAGAACAATAACTAATCAATATTTAGTTTTCTGAATAATTCTAAAGTCCCACAACCAGTGCTTTGAGGTCAATTCACATTTCCTGACAAAAGAAAACATCATATCCTTCAAAATGTATTATTAATCACTATTGCTCAGCTTCTTGCATTCCTTTAAATTTTACATCATCGATTTCCCATTTACTTTAGCCTGTTATGATGACTTTGCAAGAACTAAAATTATACTCCCCCTCAACCTATGACCAAATGAAAACGACTTTTGGGTGCTTCTTTTTTCTGGTGTTCTATTAATTAAGATTTTGATAGCAATTTCTCACACTTGGTAGCATTAAAATTCACTTGAACATATATGATTAAAAGAACATATAAAATCTGAAGAATATTCTAGATAAAATCAACATATGACACTGTGTAAGAAATTTCTTTTTTGGTATATTGAAAACATTTTACAAACTCTCTTGTCCTTTGTGATACCAGGTTAATAATTATCAGTGTTAAAGCTGATCGTTATTATTTCAAGTACTGAGAAAATGAAATTTGAGGCTATTATTTTACTCATGCTGAAAATTTTATCTAGCATAGTATAATATACAGCCACCATACTAAAATAATTGAGACTTATTATTGCTATTGCAGTATTTGATTTGTACATTTTACTTTATTTTTTCTGATACTTAAAATGATATAGTAAAGAGAATAATTATCTTAATAAGGAAGAATTCATTTCAAGTTTATTTTTTATGATGTACCACAATATTTAGCATCAAATAATAGTATGAAATTATTTTTTATCAGTTTACTAAATTTTGGGAAGGCGAAATTAAATTCTCATATTAATTTCTAAAGCAAGCTCATAGTGTAACTTTATACCACTATTTTTGCACTATCAATTATAACAACTATTACTCTGTATGGCCTTTGAGTGAAAAATAGCAAAATACCTTTTACATATAATTAGAATCTGAAATAATCACTATCAAACTTCATTCTTACATACTTATCAAAATGATAAATTATAGCAGTTGATAAGTATAACACATTCAACTATTTTATATATATATATATATGAAGGAAATTCATTGTGAAACAGGATTACATAATAAGTTTGATCACTTTATTTCTGGAGAATGAAATAAAGCCTTTTATGCCAACCCATCGTTTTCACATGAAGCACAAAGCTTACGTAGGTCATATATCACTAACTTAAGCAATTTTTCATTCTCAGCTTGTTTTTCTTTTTGTGCTACATAAGCAATTCTGTATTTTTGAAATGCTTCAAAAAGTAACTATTTAACCTAAGAAAATAAATATTTTTAAACAAATAAATATTCATTAAAATCATAAATACTTTCATCTATTTTTAATTATTTAAAAAATAAAAGGCTATTTTCCCTAAACCTTAATTATTTAATGTAAATATGTATGAATATCACAAATTCTAAGTGATTAAATATAGCTCATGTCTGCCTTTTAACACAAACACATTCATTGGAGTTTTAATTCCTTAACGTAGGAGATGTACTAAACCATTCCTCATTACTAATCAATTTTTTTGTTAGATGGTCTGTATATCAGCTGAGTTTAACAAGCATTTATTAAGTGCTTGGAACATGCGAGGAATATGTTGAAACCAGAGGCAGGTACACAAAATGATTAAAACATGTTCTATACTTGTAAGCTTCTCACAGCCTACTGTGAGTGAAAAATCCAAAATGATTTTTTATACATGTTGCTAAACGTGTCATATCTGTCAAGTGCTATAATTTATCATTTTAATATGCATGCTAGAATTGTTTAATTGAGACAAGGTATGGACACATCTGAGCATAGAGAGAAAGAGCATTCAAAAATCTATGATTTTTTGAAGGTAACCAAGGCCTGCATAATGTCTGGAAAGATAAGTATGTGAGCCAATAAGTGAAGTGTGTGCAGGGTGTTCTGAGCAGACACAAAAAAAAAATAGCCTGGGTTAAGATTGGGTAATTCAAATAATACAGTATATGTATTAACAAAAGTTTGATATGCATTAATAGTATTAATTCAATTGTTTTATAAATTGAAGTAAACCCTGGCTAGAAACGAAGCTGGAGGGATAGGTAGTTTGTACAGGTTTTGTATGCTACACTAAGCTAAAATGGGGGTGGATAAAATATTACTGCTTAATGTCTAAAAGCATCTATAGTATTGCTAATCTGTTGAAACTTTCTTGTTAATACAGTAAAAGTGATTTATACCTTCCTGGATAAAATATGTAAAATGACTAGAAAATTAATAAATTATTGTTTATATCTAGCCGAATCTGAATATTCATTGTAAGTTTCTTTATTTTGAAGATTATATTTAAATAATAAACTGATTTGTGTTATTCTCTAGATTAGGATTTTGAACATTTACAACTGCTTAGAAGGTAGAGAGATACTCATGATTTAGCTAAAAAGTCACTTGTGGATTAGGGTGTTTCCATGACTAACTAGGTTGACTTTATGGGCCTCTAAAGACAAAAGATTCGAATTTGACCAAAAGACAAAGGTCAAGGTCTTTGCAGGTATGACATTTCCTCGTATTCTGTTTTTTGAAATATAGTAACTCTCATTTATTCTTAGAAGTATTTAAGAATGAAAATCCATTAACTTTTTATGAACCTAACCTAAATTTATTCCTAGCAAACTGTTTAATAAATGGAATTTTATAACATAATCTTATCTTACTAAAATCCAACTGTTTTGCCAGAAGCATAATTGACTTGATTCTAAATTGTAAGCTCTCCATTAAATTTCATGATACTGCCACTTAGATTTTTAAAGCTTAGTAGTTGAAAATAACCCCTAAACTTAAAAAAAAAAACTAAAGTAATTTAATGCTCTCAAGGATAAATTTCTAATAAACATGTTTGACAGAGAACTAAATAGAATGGCAAATAGTAAAACTATCCTTTTATATGTCATTATTTTAAAAAGACAAAGATTATACAAGTCATGCATAATATTTGCAAGGGTGTATTTTGTATTTTATGTTACCTATTGTTTTAATATACATTCTTGTTTAAGCAATGTTTTTTGTTCTAAATTATATTTTCTCATATCCATTCAAATCTAAGTGGAATCACAGCTAACAGTTCTAAATTAAATTTCTAAAATGTATACAGTTCTCAAATGTAAGACATTTAAATACATTTTTTATAGTAAGTGCTTAGTTAAATTATTGGTCTTTACTATTTCTCATGTAATTTTGTAGGGTAAGATAATCCATGTAAAATAGCTGTGAATGGCACATATAAATAACTTAATAAATGTTTCTTAGTAGTAGTAGTGTTATTAGCCACATTTTTATATTTCTGAATTAAAATGTGAGAATGATTTATTAGCAAATTGGCTAAATGTGAGCATTTTTTCTATAATGTTTTAATTAGTAATACACATCGACAATCATAGAATAGTAAGTACCTTGTGTTTGAAGTGGTTTTCAATGTATATTCTTTATTTGCAAATACTTCATCCAACAGTGAACTAATATGTCCAGAATACAAAACGAACTCAAACAACACAACAGGAGAAACATGAATAATTTCATTAAAACATGGGCAAAGGACACAAATAGACATTTCTCAAAAGAAGACATACAAACTGCTAACAGGTATATGAAAAAAATTTCAACATCACTAATAATCAGAGAAATACAAATGAAAATTCCAATGAGATATCACTTGTCCCAATCAGAATTATTATTGTTAAAAAGGCAAATAGTATCAGATGTGCAATGATGTGGAGAAATGGGAACTCTTATATGCTGTTGGTAGGAATGGGTACTAGTACAGCCACTATAGAAAACAGTATGGAGCTTTCTTAAAAAACTAAAAATAGAATTACCATTCCACAGCAATTCCAGTACAGAAATTTCTTTTTACAGAAAGAAAAAGAAATCAATATATCAAAGGAATTCCTGCGCTAATATGGTTACTGCAGCACTATTCACAATAGCAAATATATGGAATTAACCAAAGTGTCCATCAACAGATGAACAGATAAAGAAAATACACACAATGGAATACTATTTGACCATAAAAAAGAGTTAAGTCATGCCATTTGCAGCAACATTAATGGAAGTGGAGGTCAGTATCTTAAGTGAAATAAACCAAGCACAAATAGACAAATATTGCATCTTTTTACTTATATGTGGGATCTAAGATATTTGATCAAATGAGGTAGATGGTGGGAAGATAGAAAACAGAAACTTGGAAGGGCGAATGGGGAAGAAGGGGAGGGTGAAGAGAAGTGGGTTAAAGGGTACAAACTTAAGTTAGATAGAAGGAATAAATTCAATGTTTCATAACCGAGTAGGATGAATATAGTTAACAAAGTTGTATTGTACCCAGATGATGGCCACCCTAAATATCTGACTCAATCACTACATATTTTATACAAGTTGCAAGATTTCACACGTATCTCATGAATTTGCACAAATAAAAAATAAAGAAAATGCAAAACTATACAAAAAGACTATAATTTTATTGATTATATCACTGTTCCTGATAATTATATTGTCTAACTGATACATGCCGAAATTATTTAGCTCATCCCAGATCTTAAGATAATCATTATAAATGATATATTAAATAATACATACATATAATTACATATACATATACATTCCTCTAAATGCTTGAACTATATTACCATATTTCCATAATAAATGATTCCTAAGATGGTAAGATATTCCATGGTAGGTTCTCATATACTCTTTCACCTATAAAAAGTGACTATGCATCTGTCAAAGAAAAATTTAAAAGGATTCTATATTACAAAATAACTTTTATCAGAAACTAGAATGCATTTAGAATATTGTTTGGCAGGTCTAGAAAGACTTAAGAGCACTCCCCACCCTTTGTTCCACAGAACACATATCTCATCAATTGCACCTTGATCAAATTTTGACAAATGGTTATACGACTATTAAACTTAGTATAAGTTAATATTTTTTCAATTTTATTGTTTCTCAGAAGAACTTTTTACTCATTTGGCTCTTTATAACATTAAAACATATAAAACCTAAGTTCTGTGAAACAAACTTTGAGAAATTCAAGTGTATGGTAGAAATTCAGAAATTCAAGTGTATGGCAGACATCATAAGGAAAACTAGAGATATATGCAACTAGATATTCATTCGAAAATTTTTCTGCAGAAATTTAATAGTTCACAGATTCGACTGCAAGAAGTTTCAGAGTAAAGGGTCTCCAATACATAATTAAAGGCCCTTAAACTCTAGCAATATTTAAGAAACAGGAATATCAACTTCCACAGTTTTAAAGTAAATGGGCTAAAGAAGGCTAAAATAAACTTTGAAAATGGAGAAATTCATCTCTGAAGATCCCAGACTGATTTACTTTAATTAATTGTTTATTCCACATTTGAGATATTAAGTAGAACTTCATGATAGTTCTATGCCACTAATGGAAAAAATGTGGCATATGCATAGCTTTTATAGTCAAGAGGTCACCCATTCCTTTGGATATAATTTGATCCAATTAAAAATTCAGATATATTTTATACGTGATATTATATAGGGAATCAACAGAACCCTGAATGAAAGAATAAAATAATTAGTTTTTAGGAGTTAGGGCAAAAGCTATCATGAATTTTAGTCCTTTTACTACAATTAATGCTGGAATCCAAGATAATTGCAAAATATAAATGTCAAAATGGCTTGTAAAATAAATGTGTTTAATACATATATCAATAATAAAGATTTTCTTTAATTCTTTTGAGTAGCTTTTTAAAATTAATAATTTAATAAAATTTTTAGCACCTGTTATGATTTGGCTCTGTGTCCCCACCCAAATCACGGGTAAACTCCTATTCACATTTGCTTCAAAGAGAATAAAATACCTAGGAATCTAACTTACAAGGGACAGGAAGGACCTCTTCAAGGACAACTACAAACCACTGCTCAATGAAATAAAAGAGGATAGAAACAAATTGAAGAATATTCCATGCTCATGGATAGGAAGAATCAATAGTGTGACAATGGCCATACTGCCCAAGGTAATTTATAGATTCAGCGCCATCCCCATCAAGCTACCAATGACTTTCTTCACAGAATTGGAAAAAACTACTTTAAAGTTCATATGGAACCAAAAAAGAGCCCTCATCGCCAAGTCGATCCTAAGCCAAAAGAACAAAGCTGGAGGCATCACACTACCTGACTTCAAACTATACTACAAGGCTACAGTAACCAAAACAGCATGGTACTGGTACCAAAACAGAAATATAGACCAATGGAACAGAACAGAGCCCTCAGAAATAATACCACACATCTACAACCATCTGATCTTTGACAAACCTGACAAAAAAAAAGAAATGGGGAAAGGATTCCCTATTTAACAAATGGTGCTGGGAAAACTGGCTAGCCATATGTAGAAAGCTGAAACTGGATCCCTTCCTTACACCTTATACAAAAATTAATTCAATATGGATTAAAGACTTAAATGTTAGACCTAAAACCATAAAAACCCTAGAAGAAAACCTAGGCAATACCATTCAGGACATAGGCATGGGCAAGGACTTCATGTCTAAAACACCAAAAGCAATGGCAACAAAAGCCAAAATTGACAAATGGGATCTAATCAAACTAAAGAGCTTCTGCACAGCAAAAGAAACTACCATCAGAGTGAACAGGCAACCTACAGAATGGGAGAAAATTTTTGCAATCTACTCATCTGACAAAGGGCTAATATCCAGAATCTACAATGAACTCAAACAAATTTACAAGAAAAAAACAACCCCATCAATAAGTGGGTGAGGGATATGAACAGACACTTCTCAAAAGAAGATATTTATGTAGCCAACAGACACATGAAAAAATGCTCATCATAACTGGCCATCAGAGAAATGCAAATCAAAACCACAATGAGATACCATCTCACACCAGTTAGAATGGCGATCGTTAAAAAGTCAGGAAACAACAGGTGCTGCAGATGATGTGAAGGAAGAGGAACACTTTTACACTGTTGGTGGGACTGTAAACTAGTTCAACCATTGTGTAAGATAGTGTGGTGATTCCTCATGGATCTAGAACTAGAAATACCATTTGACCCAGCCATCCCATTACTGGGTATATACTGAAAGGATTGTAAGTCATGCCGCTATAAAGACACACGCACATGTATGTTTATTGCGGCACTATTCACAATAGCAAAGACTTGGAACCAATCCAAATGTCCAACAATGATAGACTGGATTAAGAAAATGTGGCACATATACACCATGGAATACTATGCAGCCATAAAAAAGGATGAGTTCATGTCCTTTGTAGGGACATGGATGAAGCTGGAAACCATCACTCTCAGCAAACTATCGCAAGGACAAAATACCAAACACTGCATGTTCTCACTAATAGGTGGGAATTGAACAATGACAACACTTGGACACAGGAAGGGGGACATCACACACCGGGGCCTGTTGTGAGGTGGGGGAAGGGGGAGGGATAGCATTAGGAGATATATCTAATGTAAATGACAAGTTAATGGATTGCAGCACACCAACATGGCACATGTATACATATGCAACAAACTTGCACGTTGTGCACATGTACCCTAGAACTTAAAGTATAATCAAAAAGCATAAAAAAAAACTGGTGGCATTGTGCACCTGCCCTAGAGATGTGTGGAACTTTGCACTTCAGAGGGATATTTTAGGGTATCTGGTAGAAGAAATTTCTAAGCAGCAAATCATCCAAGAGGTGACTTGGGTGCTGTTAAAAGTATTCTGTTTTAAAACGGAAACAGAGCAAAAATGTTCAGAAAATTTACAGCCTGATGACGCAGTAGAAAACAAAAAACCCATTTTTTTGGGGAGAAATTCAAGTTGGCTGCAGAAATGTGCTAAGTAACAAGGCACTTAATGTTAATCCCCAAGACAATGGGGAAAATATCTCCAGGGCATGTCATAGGTCTTTATGGCAGCCCGTCCCATTACAGACCTGGAAGCCTAGGAGAAAAAAACGGTTTCTTTGACTGGGCCCAGGGTCCTCATGCTGTATGCAGCCTAGGGACTTGGTGCTCTGTGTCCCAGCTGCTCCAGCTGTTGCTAAAAGGGGCCAAGGTACAGCTCGGGCCATGGTTTCAGAGGGTGCAAGCCCCAAACCTTGGCAGCTTACATGTGATGTTGAGCCTGCGGGTGAACAGAAGCCAAGAATTAAGATTTGGGGACCTCCATCTATATTTCAGAAGATGTATGGAAATGCCTGGATGCCTAGGCAAAAGTTTGCTGCAGGGGTGGGGCCCTCATGGATAACTTACGCTAGGGCAGTGTGGAAGGGAAATGTGGGATTGGAGCCCTCACACAGAGTCCCTACTGGGGCACCACTTAGTGAGCTGTGAGAAGAGGGCCACCATCCTCCAGACCACAGAATGGTAGATCCACCTATAACTTGTACCATGTGCCTGGAAAAGCTGCAGACCCTCAATGCCAGCCAGTGAAAGCAACCAGGAGTGGTGCTATACCCTGCAAAGCCACAGGGTCAGAGCTGCCCAAAACTATGGGAACCTGCCTCTTTCATCAGCTTGACCTGGATGTGAGACATGGAGTCAAACGAGATCATTTTCGAACTTTCAAATTTGACTGCCCCACAGGATTTCAGATTTGCATGGGCCTTGTAACCCCTTTGTTATGGACAATTTCTCCCATTTGGAATGGCTGTATTTTTTCAATACCTGTACCCCCATTGTATCTAGGAAATAACTAGCTTGCTTTTGATTTTATGGGCTCATAGGTGCAAGGGACTTACCTTGTTTCAGATGTGACTTTGGACTGTGGACTTCTGGGTTAATGCTGAAATGAGTTAAGACTTTGGGGGATGCTTGGGAAGGCAGGATTGATTTTGAAATATGAGGATGTGAGATTCGGAGGGGCAAAGGGCAGAATGATATGGTTTGTCTCTGTGTCTTCACCCAAATCTCATCTTGAATTGTACTCCCATAATTCCCATGTATTGTGGGAGGGACCCAGTGGGGGATAATTTAAATCATGGGAGCAGTTTCCCCCATACTGTTCTTGTGGTAGTGAATAAGTCTTATGAGATTTAATGGTTTTATCAGGGGTTTCTGCTTTTGCAATTTCATTTTTCTCTTGCCAGCACCATGTAAGAAGTGTGTTTTGCCTTCTGCCATGATTCTGAGGCCTCCCCAGCCATGTGGAACAACTGTAAGTCCAATTAAACCTCCTTTTTTCCCCAGTATTGGGTATGTCTTTATCAGCAGCATTAAAATGGACTAATACAGAACCTATTCAATTACATCTAAAATATTTTATTGAAATAATATCTAATACGGAACATATTTCCACAAATCTGGAACTATTTTCATTCTACTTATATATTGTAAAACATATTGAAGTAGAGAGTAGAATGATTGTTACCAGAGGCTGGGAAGGGTAGTGGGGAAGGAGGAATAAACAGGGGATGGTTCATGGGTAAAAATGTAGTTAGACAGAAGGAATAAGATTTAATGTTCAATAGCATAATAGGGATAATATAGTTAACAATAATTTATTGTATATAAATTCTAAAATAACTAGTGAAGTGAATTTGCAATGTTTCCAACACAAAGAGAAGATAAATGTTTGAGGTGATAGATATCCCAATTACTCTTATTTGATCATTACACCTTGTATGATTGTATGAAAATACCACATATACCCTATAAATATGTATAATTATTATTATAAAAATAAAAATAAAACAAATTTTGTTTAAATAAAACATTTTCTTGATTATTGAGATCCCACTCATGGGATATGTGAACTTAAGTGACTTCTAACTTCACATTTTAAGTTAGTTTCCTTTGTCTAACGCTAAACATTTTGAATACATTAAAAAAAAAACCTCAGCTCTAATAAAATTAGCAGGATTATGTACTATAGGGTCCCCTTGTTATCGGTGACTTTGTTTTTTGTGGTTTCAGTTACCATTGATAACCAAGATCGGAAAATATTAATTTAAAAATTCCAGAAATAAACAATTCATAGGTTTAAACTACAGGCCACTCTAAGCAGCATGATAAAATCTATGAGCACTCTATTCTGCTCTGTCCCACCCATCCCTTTGCCAAGCTGTATATGCTACCTGCCTATTAGATACTTATTTGTGGTCTCAGTTATCAGACTGAGAAAACATACTACTGTATATATGGTTTGGTACTATCCACAATTTCAGGCATCCACTGGAAGCCTTGGAGTATATCCCTCACAGATAAAGGACAATGGGACTATTCTACTGTCAATGAGTATTTAAGAAATATGGCCCACCCTGATTTAATGGATCTCATTTGTAGTGTTTTCTGATATCTGACAGAATTTCACTAAACTATTACATTGTATTATATGTTGATTAATCTTTTGTATTTAGGATAAACTATCAGGTATAGCTAATACAGAGAAATATTTCTACTTAGAAACATTCATAATGATGTTTTATATTTTAACTGAATTATTTTCCTGTCTTATAAATTGGTAGCAATTGCCTAGAGCTAAATAAAATATAAGAATAAGTGAAAGTAACAGGTTTTTGAAACTTAAGAAGCAAAAGAAATCATAGAAAATGTAAAGAATTTAATAGCGGTCTTTATTAAATATTTTTGTAATTTGACAAAATAAAAGTATACTTTACATTTCTAAATAAAGCATAAAGTTTTTACATTTTGAAAATCATAATTTCAATATAAAAATTTCAAATGTATAGAATGATTCCAAGCACACAGAATTGTTAAATTAATATATTGATTTTTTTGCTATTAATGGATACTATATGGAATTTAAGATGAAATATTTGCCTAAAGAATATACATTTAATGTATCAAGGGATCTAGAAAATTAATTTTAAACAATATTTTAAATTGATCTGCACTCTAGTATGAAAGTAGAGACTGTATAACTCATTCTGGATAATTTAGCAACACTAAAGGAAAAGGTGAGAACTGGTTCATGGACCAGTGTGCTTTGGTAAACAATTTCTTACTTGTCCACGATGAAGTATAGAAATCAAGAGTAAGCATTTAAGCACTTTCAAGCAAATTGACATCGGTGCAACATTTCCTCCATTAGCTTTTATTTTACAAAAGTATTGGTGTGCAATTACAGATACCTATTGGTCTTTCATCATAGACAGTTTGAAAAATGTAGAGAGTGAATAAGTAGAACTTCTCCTACTTTACCTTCTCCTCTGCAAGTTAAATCAATTTCAATATGCTAAATTGTCTTGAAAGATCTCATAGTAGTTACAGCACATTACCTTAACTGAGAATAATGTGTTTGTTCATTAGCTTGATGACCTTTACTCACCTAATAATGATTTTTAAAGAAATATATTTGTAACATTAAGTCATTAATCACATTCAGCTACACACACACACAGAGAGAGAAAGAGAGAGAGAAAGAACAAAAGGAAGGAAGCAGGGAGGGAGGGAGGCAGGGAAAGAAAGAGAGAGAGAGAGAGAATGTGTGATTACTTCAATAGCTCTTGCTAAAAGAACAGACCATAAAAATAGCCTTTTTAAAAAAGCATATTAACTCCATTATAGAAATTTGTACAAATATACTGTATGTCCCCATAGAATTGAAATGCTTATACATAAAGTACTCTTTTAATCACCATCATGATACTATCAATATTGTAATTCATATATATAGACTGTTTATTATGTTAGATCCTATTCTAGGCACTCTATATTATTTTTTTCCTCACAACACTATGAAGTCGGGAGAATTATTATCTCAATTTTACAGATGAAGACAATGAGATTTAGATACATTAAGTATCTTCTCCAGAATAATTCTCTTTGCAGTATACCAGTTGAACAAATATCTTTCTTAGCTTTTATTATACACCAGATTAGTTTGGTCTGGTTTAGTCCTCTTTCCAGGGAGAGAAAGATAGAATATACAATCTCAGTAGGCATAAGAATCAGTGAGTCTCTTATTACAATGCATATTCCAGGGCTCCATGGCAGAGTCTGACTCAGAATATGTAAGTGGGGCCAAGAATTCTAGATTTTAATACAGTCTCTAGATAAAGCTGATGCATGTGGTTCAGTGTTGACAATTTGAGAAACACAGACAAATGAATAACATTAGTAATAAATACGGGTCTCATAAATACTAATACACAAGGACAAAGTCTTAGGAAAGTTTTTTAAAAATAGTAAATGATTATATAGAGGAGGATGAAATAAAAAGAAATGAGATTTACACATTAGGATTATCTTGAAAAATATTTTTAAAAATACAGGTAAGAGACCAGGAGCAGTGGCTCTTGCTTGTAATCCCAGTGCTTTGAGAGATAGAGGCAGGAAAATCGCTAGAAGCCCGGGGTTTAGGACAAGCCAGGGCAACACAGTGAGACTCCTGTCTCAAAAATATAAAAATTAAATTAAATTTAAAAATACAGGCATAATACTTGAGAAGATGTCCAGGTTAGTAGATCTATTTTACTGTATCATACACAGGGCAAGAGTTGTAATTTGAGGTAACTGCAGAAAAAAAACTGGATCCAAATGCAGGGGAGTGGGAGACAGATTTTGTAATTCCAAGATAAGATTTCCAAGCTTCACAATATGCCAGTTGGCCCTGGCAGTATCACTGGCTACAGTTAAATATAGAAATGCTACCAGCTACTCCCTCTGTATCATGTTACATAGACTTAAGCATGAAATTGTAGGCCAAATAATGCCCCTCTACCTCCCCAAAAATGTATCTCTGGAACTTACACATATATCATGTTACATGGCCAAAAAGCCTTTGAAGATATGATTAAGGTTAAGGACTTTATGATGCGGAGATTAGCATTCATTATCCAGATGGGCCCAAGCCAATCACACGGACTTTAAAAGCTGAGAAATTTCTTCACCTGGAGTATAAGATGTGTGGAGGGAGAAAGTAGCAGACAGATGCATCAGAGGGGAAATCAAAGATTCCAAGGTGAGGAGGATTCTTTTTACCAGTTGCTGGCTCTAAGGTATGAGGCCTCTACGTGAAGAGGAGAGAAAGCCTTAGGAGCTATGGGCAGCCCCCAGCTGACAGCCAGAAGGAAACAGGTATCATGGTCCTACAAACTTGAAGAACTGGATCTTGCTAACAACCAGAATACGCCAGAAAGTAGATTTTTCCCAAAACCTTTGGATACAAACCCAGCCCACTGAAATTTTTATTTTAGCCTTGTGGGACTCCAAACAGAGAAATCAGCAAAGAACACCAGGACTTTTAACTTATAAAACTGAGATAGTTTTTTAAAATTATTTTAAGATGTTAAATTGAAAACTAATATGCATTGAACAAGATACTGTGAATCAATACCTGAAGATTTTGCAGTATGATAACCAATCCTTCAGTACTATCTGAATGTCAAGTATCCTATATTTTAAGTCAGCACATGCCAAACATACATTTAAATGTCAAAAATATATGAATCTATTTTCCCTTAAGTGAAAAAGATGGACAGAAATTTAATGTGGTATATGTAGAAACAATTGGGAGCTATGAAAATATTTTTCAGTATGAGTTCATGAAACCTGACAGCCAAACCAAAAAACATGCCAACCTCATAATTCACAAGTACATTTTCAATATATTTAGTACTTCCTGAAAGCTTAAACTAATCTAAAAATATCTTTATATTTTGATGAACAGAATACAGGTTTTTTATTAAGATCGCTTAGCACAAAATAATTGCATTACTAACTTCTTCTTCAGTATTGCCAAAATTATACCTTAAAATTAAACCTTTGTGGTTATAGTGTTTTAAACTATGAATTAAATTGCCAGGATAAAGAATATTCAACTATTGTGAGAGCTCCTTAGAAAAACAACGATTATTACTATCACCGTGGAGGAAATTAAGTCTTGGAATTTATCCTCCCTTGCTACACAAAAGACAGTTCAGAAAAGTATTAGGTAGAAAATAATGTTCAAAACTGCTGCTATCTGACATTATTTAGGATATAAAACAGAGAAAGCATTTTACTAAATTATTAGCCAGAGGATTTTTTTTCTAGTGAAAAATACTGTACTAGAATTAGTGTTTAGTTTAAGACATTCCCCTACATGCAAGATGTTAACATTTATACTGAAACAATTCTATTTAATATGTGATTGTTTTCTTTAAACACATTATATTTTTAATTATTATATGGTTTAGAAATTAATTGCCCTTGCTATGGTATTTATGTATCTCTTTATGATAATGTTAGACCTGATGTGATAAATTCTGTAATATGGTCCTGGGGAGATGAATTGAAATCTGATACACTATCCCTATGGGGAAGAAAAGGACTCTTTCCTAAATTAGATGGAAATTTTATTGTCAAATCACATAGATAAGAAGTGATAAGTCCATGATTTCTATCTGAAACCTTCAAGAACAAATTATTTTTGCCATCAGAATTATTTTTGCTAGCACATTTTTTAAAAAGCAAAACATGTAGATTCTGTGCCTTTAAACACTCTGAGTAGAGCCTGGGCACCATCCCATTATCAAACGATATTTTCCTAGTGATATGTATGAGTATCCAAACTAAGCGTGATAAATAAAGATCATAAATGTCCTCTATTCATTTGGCATCAGGTTTTGATGCCAACTGAGTTTGTACCAAACTTCTAGGAAAAAGAAAAAACACAACATTCAGTTTTGAGAAATATTTAGTTGTCCTCTTCCTGGTTTAAGGGATTATTGATCTTATTCCTGGAAAGGCTGTTTCAGGAGTAGATGTCAACTCTTGTCTCTTTCTGAACTTTTTCTCTTGACTCTAACTTTCAGAGAAGACAGATTACTAGTTTACTTTCTGGTAGACTGGCACAGCACAAGGGACTCTAGGGTAGGGTCTGTGATGCCTGACACACAAATCAGGTCTAGAGTCCTATTACTCTCACATTTAATTCCGTTTTGTTAATTCGTAACCCTGTAGCAATTTAATGGTCTCACATAGTGATATAAAATAATAAAACCCACTAAGTATAGCATTTTACTATACATTAATGATTAATAACAAGATAAATTTCAGGACAAGATTTGAGACAACATGATGTTGTCTCAAATGTTGATTCTTCTTTCCTACTTGAAAAATTTTGTTAGATTACATTAAGGGCAGTGGTTTGTTTGCCACTACCATCACTTACCTTCGTAATATACCTTAAATCCATGAGCACTAACTGCAAAATCACTGGTCAAACGTAGTGAGAACACAGATTTGGTACTTGTCACTGGAGGTGGCAGATGGAATCCTGTTAACCTAAAACAAAATGGAATTAATTGTTAGAGACATAATCATTTTATCTAAGAGTTTTTAAGAAGGATTAAAGTCATATTTAAAAAAAAAATAAAACAGATTTTCTCCTATAATTTCCAGAAGGAATGCTATCCAGCCAACACCTTGATTTCAGCCCAGTTAAACTCATTTTGGACTTCAGCCCTCCAGACTGCAAGATAATACATTTGTGTTGTTTAAGCCACTAAGTTTGTGGCAATTTGTTGTAGCAGGAATGGACAACTGATATACAATTCTTTTCTGGGTTTTGGAATATACATTTTTTAAATATCTAGATAAATACTAATTTATTCTATAATTGAATATGGAAGTCCTGTGAAACCTAGTGACTAAGTTACCAAGACTGCTGTTGATATTATATAAAATGAGTACATTCAGAACCTATTAAGGCAATATTTATGTAATTATGACTAAAAATCTCTCCATGAAGAGCGATAACGTAGTATGAGATATTATATATATAGTATAATATGAAATTACATCCTTACATTAGAAGATACAAGAGACCGAGAAGAATTAGGCAACTAGATCAAGTTCACAGAAGAGCCAGGTCTAAGACTACAACTGTATTATTGCCTCCTATTATCAATTAAACACCCTGTTTGGCATCTGACTGTCTTTGAGACATTAATAAAATAGAAACAATAAATATTTGAACTATTAATGTGTACATTAACATCCAAATCATTTTGTATACAATTTCAAATTTGTATTCACTCAGTTGTATTAAATAATCTAATATTTGAAGCAATATTTAGAACACTTTTATCATTAAGTTACTCAAAGTAATAGAGAAGAACATTGTGAAGAATTGTTCACTTTTAGCAAAAGCTGGGTTTCTGTATATATGTTTAAATAATCAGCATGTAGTGGCATGTTGTGTAATGGGAGATTTGTTTCGTTTTTTTAATTTTAATCAATGAGAGAACAAAATGTATTTTTTAAAAGTTATTTTCATATAATAGCTGTATCATTATGAGGATTTGAGGTAACTTGTTTTACTCCTTCTTGTAATACGTTGTATAATTGATTTAAAAATAAACTCAGTTATGAGTCTAATTAGTTTTTTCTTTATAAGACTTCATTTTGTAATTTCATATTTATGTGCATAGTTATTAAACATCTTTTTCTCCTTCGGATACTATGCTTCAAGATGTCAATGTTTTTTCTGCATCTGTTGAGATGATCACGTGATTTTTGTTTTTAATTCTATTTATGTGGTGTATCACATTTATTGACTTACGTATGTTAAACCATCCCTGAATCTCTGGTGTCAAACCCACTTGATCATGGTGGGTTATCTTTTAGGTACGTTTTTGGATTCGGTTAGCTAGTATTTTGTTAATGATTTTAGCACCCATGTTCATCAAGGATATCAGTCTGTAGTTTTCTTTTTTGGTTATGTCCTTTCCTGGTTTTGGTATTAGGATGATGCTGGCTTCATAGAATGAATTAGGGAGGGTTCCTTCTTTCTCTGTCTTGTGGAATAGTGTCAAAAGGATTAGTACCAATTCTTTGAATGTCTGGTAGAATTGTGCTGTGAATCTGTCTGGTCTTGGACTTTTTTTCATTGCTAATTTTAAAATTACCATTTCAATCTTCCTACTTGTTATTGGTCTATTCAGGGTGTCTAATTCTTCCTGATTTGAGCTAGGAGGGTTGTATTTTTCCAGGAATTTATCCGTCTCTTCTAGTTTTTCTAGTTTATGTGCGTAGAGGTGTTCACAGTAGCCTTGAACGATCTTTTGCATTTTGGTTGTGTCAGTTGTAATATCTCCTGTTTCATTTCTTAGTGAGGTTATTTGGATTTCTTCTCTTTTCTTGGTTAATCTTGTGAATGGTCTATCCATTTTATCTTTTTGAAGGACCAGCTTTTTGTTTCATTTATCTTTTGTAATTTTTTTTTGTTTCAATTTCATTTGGTTCTGCTCTGATCTTGGTTATTTCCTTTCTTCTACCGGCTTTGGTTTGGTTTGTTCTTGTTTCTCTAGTTCCTTGAGGTGTGACCTTAGAATGTCAGTTTGTGCTCTTTCAGTCTTTTTGATGTAGGCACTTAGGGCTATGAACTTTCCTCTTAGCAATGCCTTTGCTGTATCACAGAGGTTTTGATACATCGTACCATTATTGTCATTCAGTTCGAAGAATTTTTAAATTTCCATCTTGATTGCGCTTTTGACCCAGTACTCATTCAGGAGCAGATTATTTAAATTCCATGTATTTGCATGGTATTGAGGGTTCCTTTTGGAGTTGATTTCCAGTTTTATTCCACTGTGGTCTAAGACAGTGCTTGATATAATTTTAATTTTTTCTTTATTTATTGAGGCTCGTTTTTGGCCTATCATGTAGTCTATCTACTGGTCTATCTTGTAGAAAGTTTCATGCATTGTTTAATAGAATGTGTATTCTATGGTTGTTGGATAAAATGTGCTGTATATCTATCTATTAAGTCAGTTTGTTCCAAGGTAAAGTTTAAATCCATTGTTTCTTTGTTGAGTTTCTGTCTTGACCTGTCTAGTACTGTCGGTGGAGTGTTGAAGTCCCCCACTATTATTTTGTTGCTGTCTATATCATTTCTTAAGTCTATTGGTATCTGTTTTATAAATTTGGGACCTCCAGTGTTACGTGCATGTATGTTTAGGATTGTCATATTTTCCTGTTGGACAAGGCCTTTTACCATCATATAATGTTCCTCTTTGTCTCTTTTAACTGCTGTTGCTTTAAAGTTGGTTTTCTCTAAGAACACCTACCTCTGCTTGCTTTTGGTGTCCATTTGTATGAAATGTCTTTTTCCACCCCTTTAGTTTATGTGAGTCCTTATGTGTTAGGTGAGTCTCCTGAAGGCAGCAGATAGTTGGTTGGTGAGTTCTTACTCATTCTGCAGTTATGTATCTTTTAAGTGGAGCATTTAGGCCATTTACATTCTATGTTAGTATTGAAATGTGAGGTACCCTTGCATACATCGTGCACTTTGTTGCCTGTGTACTTTGTTTTTTGTTTGTTTTTGCTTTTTAACTTGCATTTTTGTTTTATAGGTCCTGTATGATTTATGCTTTAAAGAGGTTCTGTTTGATGTGTTTCCAGGATTTGTCAAGATTTACAGCTCCTTTTTAGCAGTTCTTGTAGTGGTGGCTTGGTAATGTCAAATTCTCTCAGCATTTGTTTGTCTGAAAAAGACTGTATCTTTTCTTCATATATGATGCTTAGTTTCGCTGGAAACAAAATTCTTGGCTGATAATTGTTTTGTTTGAGGAGGCTGAATATAGGCCCCAATTCCTTCTAGCTTGTAGGGTTTCTGCTGAGAAATCTGCTGTTAATTTGATAGGTTCTCCTTTATATCTTAATGTAATAAAAGCCATCTATGACAAACCCATAGCCAACATAACACTGAATGGGGAAAAGTTGAAAGCATTCCCTCTGAGAACTGGAACAAGACAAGGATGCCCAATCTCACCACTCCTCTTCGACATAGTACTGGAAGTCCTAGCCAAAGCAATCAGACAAGAGAAAGAAACAAAGGACATTCAAATTAGTAAAGAGGAAGCCAAACTGTAACTGTTTGCTGATGATATGATTGTTTACCTTGAAAACCCTAAGGACTCCTCCAGAAAGCTCCTGGACCTGAATTCAGCAAAGTTTCCATATACAAGATCTAAGATTAATGTACACAAATCAGTAGCTCTTCTATACACCAACAGTGACCAAGTGGAGAATCAAATCAAGAACTCAAACCCTTTTATGATAGCTGCAAAAAAAAATTAAAATACTTAGGAATAAACCTAAGCTAGGAGTCAAAAGACCTCTACAAGGAAAACTATAAAATACTGCTGAAAGAAATCATAGATGACATGGACAAATGGAAACATACCATGCACATGGATGAGGAGAATCAATGTTTTGAAAATGACCATACTGCCAAAAGCAATCTACAAATTTAATGCAATCCCCATCAAAATACCAACATCACTCTTCACAGAATTAGAAAAAAACAATTCTAAAATTCATATGGAACCAAAAAAGAGCCTGCATAACCAAAGCAAGACTAAGCAAAAGGAACAAATCTGGAGGCATCACATTACCTGATTTCAAACTGCACTATAAGGCCGTAGTCACCAAAAGAGTGTGGTGCTAACATAAAAATGGGCACATAGACCAATGGAACAGATTAGAGAACCCAGAAATAAACCCAAATACTTACAGCCAACTGATCTTTGACAAAGCAAACAAAAACATAAAGTGGGGAAAGGACACTATTTTCAGCAAATGGTGCTGAGATAATTGGCTAGCCATATGTAGAAGAATGAAACTGGATCCTCATCTTTCACCTTATAAAAAATCAACTCAAGATGGATTAAGGACATAAATCTAAGATCTGAAACTATAAAAATTCTAGAAGGTAACATTCGAAAAACTCTTGCAGAGATTGGCTTAGGCAAGGATTTCATGAACAAGAACCCAAAAGCAAATGCAATAAAAACAAATATAAATAGCTGGGACCTAAATAAACTACAGAGCTTTTGCACAGCAAAAGGAACATTCACCAGAGTAAGCAGACAACCCACAGAGTGTGAGAAAATCTTCACAATCTTTACATCTGACAAAGGACTAATATCCAGAATCTTTAACCAACTCAAATCAGTAAGAAAAAAAAGAAAAAATCCCATCAAAAAGTGGGCTAAGGGCATGAATAGACAATTCTCAAAAGAAGATATACAAATGGCAACAAACATGTGAAAAAATACTCAACATCACTAATGATCAGGGAAATGCAAATCAAAACTACAATGCAATACCACCTTACTCCTGCAAGAATGGCCGTAATCAAAAAATCAAAAAACCTTAGATGTTTGTGTGGATGCAGTGATCAGGGAACACGTCTACACTACTGGTGGGAATGTAATCTATTATAACTACTATGAAAAACAGTGTGGAGATTCCTTAAAGAACTGAAAGTAGAACTGCCATTTGATCCACCAATACCACCACTGGGTACCTATCCAGAGGATATCCAGTCATTACTTGAAAAGATACTTGTACATGCATGTTTATAGCAGCACAATTCACAATTGTAAAATCATGGAATCAACCCACATGTCCATCAATCAACAAGTGGGTAAAGAAACTGCGATATACATGTATCATATATATGATGGAATACTACTCAGCCATAAAAAGGAATGAATTAACAGCATTTGCAGTGACCTGGATGAGACTGGAGACTATTATTCTAAGCAAAGTAAGTCAGGAATGGAAAACCAACATCATGTAGTCTCACCAATATGTGGGAACTAAGCTGTGGGGACCAAAAGGCTTAAGAATGACACAATGAACTTTGGGGACTTGGGGGAAAGAGAGGGAGGTGGGCACGGGATAAAAGAACACAGATATAGTACAGTATATACTGCTTAAGTGATGGGTGCACCAAAATCTCACAAATCACCACTAAAGAACTTACTCGTGTAACCAAATACCACCTGTACCCCAATACTTATGGAAAAAAAAAGATGTCAGTGTTTGGGACTCAGAGTCTAAAACCAGTGCTTCTGTCAATGTATGTCATGGAGGAGTCTCTCAGTAAGTACTTATTAATCTAATGAGTTGAAATGGTAGGAGAATATCGATGCCATCTTAACAATTTCTTACTCACACTAAGAATTGTGTTCTTGAAACATCATAAGAACATAAATTTATTAAGTTATTAAGTTATTAAGAAAATTTCTGCAGCTTAAGTAGAGACTCTTGTTCAGAGAAAGTAAGTTTTCCCTATGTTAAGCTCAAAAGTTTAAGATAAATATCTCATGCACACTTTTTTGACATATCTTTCTAGGAACAACTATATAGTTCAAAAACTTATTTTAAGGTAAAGCTAATATGATTTGTATCTTTAAAATGTGAGCTATAAATTTATGGTATTTAAATATATTGTTTTCACCTGGACTTAACATGTTTTCTAGGTAATTTAAAAGCATACTATTTTATAGATAAGTATGCTATTTTTCCATGTAATTATTTGTACTGGTTTTGATATTTGTAAAATTTAGTTTTTTTCATATATTGCTCGTTACTACATTATCAGTTATATTCCCTCTGCGTTGATGCACGATGAAATTGCATAGTGAATGACATTTTATGTTTCTTTGAAAATTGTACCACAGTCCAGCGGTATTTTCTTTGACTCACAGTTGAAGAAATCACAGCTCAGGAATGATAAGTAAATTGTTTAAATTCATGCAGGTGGTAGGCAGGTAGTGGAGCAAAGATAAAAACAGTAACTTCAGACTTCAATCCACTAGGACTTTCCCATAAGAGAAATGATTTTTTTCTATGAAGCCAGAATAAAATTTTAATCAATTTTGGTTTTTGCACAATGCCCATGTAGGTTTCTTAACAAGTATTTTGAATGAATAGAACATATTTCACCCACATCACAACTTTAAGTAGTTGTGGGTGGTAAGAATTATTATGAAGTCATTGAATTAAAGGTGAGTAAGGCAATGGGGAGCCATTGTCTGACTAGTTGGTGACAGCTTTTTTTTTTTTTTTTTGACGGAGTCTCGCTCTGTTGCCCAGGCTGGAGTGCAGTGGCGCGATCACTGCAAGCTCCACCTCCCAGGTTCACCCCATTCTCCTGCCTCAGCCTCCTGAGTAGCTGGGACTACAGGCACCCGCCACCACGCCCAGCTAAGTTTTTGTTTTTCAGTAGAGATGGGGTTTCACCGTGTTAGCCAGGATGGTCTCGATCTCCTGACCTGGTGATCCGCCCGCCTCGGCCTCCCAAAGTGCTGGGATTACAGGCGTGAGCCACCGCGCCCCGCCAGTTGGTGACACCTTTATAGCAAAAACTGCAGTGGTTAGCAAAGATATTTCCCGACTGGGAAAACTAAATAAGATTAGTAAACATTTAAATATATGAGACGAACATCCTGGAATCTTGCAATATAAATTTCAGGCAGATATTTTTAATATGTCAAAAATTAAGACTGACCAATAAAGTATTAAACTGTATTCATTCTGATTATTAGTGAATATTTTGTCACATCTTGACAATAACTATGTTCTCTCACCCTAAATTTGTCTTTCAAAAATGCATGTAAACTCATACTAATGAAAAATCATTTCATTTTGATACATTTAGTTTCATGAAAATTCTACAGCTTTTCCTCTATTTATTTTTTTACATTTCAACTGTTATTTGGTGAATATTTTGTTATGGACCAGGACTTGCCTATGGCAATTTTTTCAGTACATTTTCTCATCTGACAGAATGGTGCAATGTATTAGCTGGTATTTTTTTTTTCATTTTAAATTTTATGGTTTCTAATTGATAATCTCTATTCTTACTTGTCCCTACTCCCACATACACCTCCAACCCCATCTTAGCATTTTATGTTTTACTAGACAAGAAACTCATCAGAGGCTTTTGTTCTTTGTTTGAAAAATCATGCACTTAGAACATGTGATCCTGTCTCTTCTCATATTCCCTTTTGGATGAAAACATTCTTGAAATATTTCCTCTGTAAAAACTTAGAAATGATAACGATATTTTATACTGAAATGAATAACTAGTCACAAGGAGAATTAAACAATTAACTTACAACTTTCTATCAATAACTAATATGAAAAGTACTAAAGTAATTATTTGGTAATTAATGAAAAAGTGATAGAAATTTACATTGCAAGAAATCCATTTAAAATGTCAATGAATATGTTTTTTAAATAATAAATTGTACGTTTAGAATATTTTGTAATTAATGAGAATTAACATACTGTATTTCAACTTAATGCGATGGGAATTCTTAAAGCATCAGACTTGTTAAAGCATATAAGAATCAGCATCATTCTTATAGATAAGAATGATACCTGTCTCACTATCTAACTATGTTTATTAGGTTTTAACTGTAAGATTTTATTTTTTCTGGGAGAGTTGAGAAGAACGACCACACATATACATTCTCTAAGAATGTAAAAAAAAAAGACTCTAAATATTTATTTAAATGTAATGTGTATAACAGCTGATTACAATATTAAAATGTTATTTAAAGAATGGATGTAACAGGCATCGTTTTAAATTAAGAGGTTATTAGCATATTGCTGCTTATAATAAGATAGAAGCAAAATAGACATGGATGTAAGAGGTAAGAGAGAAAGGGAAGTAGGAGGAAAGGAGAGAGGACGAGGAGTAAAGAATAACTGATGAAGAAAGAAATAGGAAGAGGAGAGAGAGAGATTTATTTAAAAATAAAAGTGGTACTATTACAAACTCTCAGGATTTTGTGAATGTTAAGTAAGGTAATTCATGTGAAATGGTCTAGTGTACTTTTTGGATAACAAATTGTCATTAAATATTAGTTTCTTTAGTGATATGACTCAAACTCCATTGCCCTTTTTGCTGCACCCTGTACTGCTAATGCTAAGATATATTATATAATACGACCAGCATAAGCACAGTGATTTCACATTACTCACAGTAAGACTTCTGGATATGAATTATCTTATAATTTTTCTCTAGTTCAACAGTCCTTAAAAATGATCCAAGGATATACAGAGAATTCTCTGCTGAAACAAACTATTAGCCTATTTAATGTCACAATGAACAAGAAAACCACAGGAACAAGCTGATATTTAAAGTAATGGCTGTTCTGTTAAAATAAATCATGCATATCCTATTGATATTGGAGTACATGAAGCACAGCACAATAATTCATGGTTATGTCAAGATGTCACTGGCAGTAATATTAAAGGAAAATATGGCTGTGGCAACATTTGAATAATTGTATCATTTGTTGAGAGCAAATGACCTGAAGCTTCTATCAAATATAAAATTCCAGAAAGAAACGTGTGAGAAAGGCAAATTCACCATGTTGGGAACATGTGCTGGGTATACATGTAAATATTTGTCAGTGAGGCACTTCCATAAGATTTCGAATGTGAATAAAAGTTGATGTCATGGCAGGTAGGTACAGGGACTTCAGAAAGTTTTAGAGGTGAGGTTTATGCATTGACTTAACAGAATTCTTATTAAAAACAAGCATTTGATTTTGCAAACAACTGAGCTTATCACTGGTATTTTCCTGCAATTCTGCAAATTCTTGATTACCTGAAAGTTAGTGAAGGCTATCTTTGACCATCAAAAGCCAGCCTTAAACCTAGAATTCTTATTATTAAAAGAATTCCTGCTTGAAATATTTCATTTTTTTGGTCTGAGCACTGAGAAATGCAAAAAGACCACCAGCCTATTAATGAAATTTTCCTCTCCAAATAATTTCAAAGTAGGTTATTTTCTGGTAAATTATTTTCACTCTTTTTGTTACGGAAGTGTTCCTTTGATTTCTAGCACAAGTTACAGTAATATGCAAATAATTCTTAGATAAGATGATATTGACAGTATATTCTTAACTATTTGTGTAAAACTATGCATAATTTTCATTATTCTAACTTTTGGCATTTTTTCCTCTATATAAATAAACATGATGGCTGATATTTAAAGTAGAAAAATATAAACCACTATCTTCTAGAGAAAACTTTTTCTTCCTTCAAAAATGGATATTGATAAAAATGTAGATATTCTCAGCTCACTATATTTAAAGATACCATGTTTCCAGAAAATTTGTTTTTACCATTGACTTTAGAGTTTGATCTTCAGGATCAACATTTTCTCCAGACCCATGAAATACACTACTAAAAATTTTCTTCAAAAGTCAACCTTTCCAATTTGTTCTCTTTATGCTACAAATACTTCAAACCTTCTATAATGTCCCCCTTCTTATTTTTTCCATTGAATAACTGACGTTTAAGGTTATACATGACTATAATTCCAAAGGCCATCTTGAATCATTGAGAAAACTAGAAATACAGGAAAATTATGTAGAGCAATTAATCAATTTAAATATATTTTACAGTTTCCCCACCTTGTATAAACTCCTGAAAATGTTAATTAGTATATTTTTCTAAGGTTTCTAAGAAGCAGTTGACTCTAGTGACTATAAGCTTGTATTTTCGAGTATACAATTGAAAAAAAAATTCATTCTGCTGCTTATTAGCAGTGTAATATTGGGCAAGCTACTTTATTCCAAAAAACTAGGGATAAGATGAGGTAAATACTAGGAATTATCCCATAGTTATGTTGGGAGATTTAATTGGCATAATGCTTGTAAAAGCTTACCACAGTTGCTGACATATGCTGAATATGATTTTTACCATAATTATTTTGATGACGAACCCACCCAAGGTTCATCTAATTATAAAAAAACTCATTCAGTGATAACTCTGGAGCTGGACTACCTGGAGTAAATCTCAGTGATTCCATTTACTGTTGTGTGACATTGGGCAGGTTACTTGCCTCTCCTGATTCCTCAGTGGCAAAATGTAGATGAAAATGGTACCTTCCCTTTAAGTCCCTGTCAAGTTTAAATAAGTTATTACAAGCACATCACTTAGAACAATGCCAAGCGTTTAGCAAACTAGCTACTCTTGAGAAAGATGACAGATCTGAGAATTAGAGAATTCTTTCACACACCACTCAGAGTTTTCTTCTTGACGCACTACATTATTGATAGCTATAACAAACTTGGAGTATTTGGGATAAATGTAGTATTTCTTCAAGTATATGCTATTGTGTTCTACTAGGTTGTTTATTTTTTCTGCTAAGTTTATCATTGCTACGACTTTTGATCTTTTTGGATGTAGAATTAGTAAAGACTCATCACAAGTTATTTATTTAACGTCAATTTAAAAAAATTATGACCGAGAGAGAGGTGAGAGCATTGATGAAGATTCTCAATTAGAAGACAGACAGAGAAAGAGAGAGAGAGAGAAATACATCTGTGTCTTTAGTAACTCACAATTACTGAGATTGAGTCAACTGACTTCCTCCCATAAACCCTGCCACCTTTTTTTGGTGCATTTCAAAGATATCTATCAGAAAGTATTGCACACACTTTATCATGTGAATTTTACTGTATTTCTTTACAAGTACTCTATATTCATTAAGGAAAAACTGAAACAAAACAAAAAACACGATTCTACAAATGCATGCTTTGCATTTCCCATATTGACAATTTTTTGTTTGGTCCACTTATCCAGTCCACAACAATAAGAATTTAACTCAAAATTTATGGCTCCTTCTATTTCCCAGAAAGGTAATATTAATTAGCACCCACTCTCGGTTTTAGCAAAACATGAAATTTACACAACTTTTATTATTTTTTATGCATTTAAAATGTATATATTATAATGTGCTATTTTCTTTGTCAATTTCCTCCAGTCATTAGAGGGTTTGCGCATACAATCTATGCCAATAAATAATAAATAATCTTTGTGATATGTTCCATGGTAAGGATGAATCATAATTTCTTTAATCTGAAATAATTATAGAACGTTTCTGAGGATCTATTCCATTACCAGTTTTGTTGACTTAAATATTTTTAAAAAATATATTAAGAAGAGATACATCTTACATAAAATACAAAGAGCACTGCAATTGGAGATTTTGAATAAAGCCTTATGATGGTGATGATTAAAGATGTTTTGATAAAGAAACTACTATAGTTTCATCTAGACATTGTAAAATTTAGGAGTGTGGAGAACCTTTTCAGAAAAGTTTTGATTCTGTTTTTAAGTCAGTATTTTATTTACAAAGCTATTAGAGACAAGTGACTGAGAATATAACAATTACTCTTACAAGATACATATAGCCATTAATTGTTTCCATTGTGCCCAATAACACTTTCTTATAAAATTGTCACCACTGCCCTCTGAGATGATTATTTATTTGTGTGTATGCATGCATATATCCCAATACAACTGGTAAATAACATAACACCTCAAAATATTATTTCTAATCATTTTAGGTTAAATAAAAGTATAATCTGTCTTCATTGGAATACATCATAAAGAAAATATTAACATGAGAATGCAGTGACATGGAACGTACATGTGGTCATTTACCTAATTAATGAATTTAGACATGATTTATGGACTAATTTAGTGTTTTCAAATGATCATTATTTTCTTGTCACATGAAAAGCCATTCAGTCAATTATTACACTATTTTAAAATAATAATCATAGGCCATATTCTAACATTTAAATTGGAAAAATGGTTAAAATTAAATAATAAATTACTTATACTGTTATAAGCTCTTTTACTCTATATGAAGTATTTTTTAAATTACCCATTTATATAATAAATATAAAATGATAAAATTTTCTACTTCACAATATTGAAAATAATTAAGGTTAATAAATACTAGTAAACATAATTACATAATAATGTCTTCATATATTTGAATGTTCTATTTTTCAACATTCTAGGGATACTTATGTGAGATTTACTAATATGAGAAATGCCAATTTAATTATATTTTAGTAAACTCTAATAACTATATATTTTAGTTGTTGAAAACCATGGAAATATGACTTGAAGTTGCAATAAATGTTTTGCTGTCTATTATGTATCTGTTTTAAACATAAAAGTCTGCTATAATACATGTGACTTTCCCCATTATCTGTCAGCTAATATTATGGCATTAAAACAGTGATTAGATTAAAGTAACTCATCATAATATTTCAATCATTTAACATTTTCATGATAACTATGATAGGACTTCATTGGGGGAATTAAAATTTTCTTTTTAACACTGCATTTAAGGACAGTTATTGGAAAATTGCATGTTTCTTTGAAAAGCTAATAAAGTTTCTATGTAAGAAGGAAAGCTAAGGTATTATGGATTCTAGATGGAAGAAATAAAAAATACTGACTACTTTCGATAAGGCTAGTACATAGTCTTTTTAATTTGGGATTCCTTTGAGAGCATCTCGTTTTCAGTTACACTATGGAAATAGACAAGAAACCACCATTGTCCTGGAAACCCAAGATGCTTGTTCCCCTACGAGTAGCCACCAGTGTATCAGATACTGAAAGGTTTAATAGAGAAATATGCTATTGACTGTACACAAAGTTATATGAAAACATCAATAAAGTCAGAGAGAGGGAATAAATTTTGTTTGAACTAGGTGTGTATTCTACACAAAAAAACTAAAGGAAGTAAAATAAATATCAATAGACAAATGTCAATGAGTATTTTATAGTGAAAATAACAATAAAAGTAACTTCCTTGATAGATTTTCATTTTTCAAGGTTCTACTTCTACTTACTTCTAAGTAGAAGTTCTATTTACACATCACAGACAAGATTAGAATAATTGCATAATGTTTTTAAGCCAATATCCACTAGGTTTAGGAATTAGCATTTTACCATATTTTATAACTGTTAATGTGTCCCAGGTATTGAATTAATAATGCCTAGTTTAAAAGAATGTTTACAGTTTACTTTGTAATTATTATTTCTTTCTTTAGGGGACCCATATAACTCTGAAATTTGGGTACAATTTTGATGGAATAGAAGAATGATAGAAATAGTTTATTCTTATATGGTGTGTAGTTAGATGACAAGAATGTAAAATAAAAAATTTATAAGTTATTGAATTTCTGAAAGAGAGAATATTGGCAAGCATAATATTAAACAGTCATGTTCATAAGTGCATAAACTAATTTATATTCAAAATATTCCAATACTATTTTGTAAATGATAAAAATTTAAGAAAATTCAATAATATATTTTTTATCATTAGATCAACAAAAATATACATAAAACAGAAGCATATTCTTAAACTATGTACTGATGTGCATATTTGGAAACTAAATATTATGAAGAGAAAATTGTTTGTAAATGTAAATTGGACAATTATATGCAGAAGCATTATCAATTATTTTTATTAGTCTTTGGGAACAAAAAATAATAGACAATTTACACACAAAAGTATCACTTATTTTTTGGAGAATTTGAAATATGCTTGTGAATGAGACAAAAATGTAATTTTTGAGGTAACATATGAGATGGCATGCTGTTAAACATAGTAGTTATATTAACAGTTGCCAGAAAATTTTAGCAAGTTACGTTGGAGGTAATATTATTAGGTTGATGCAAAAGTAATTGAGGATTTGCCATTATTTTTTAAAGGTGAAAACCTCAATTACTTTTGCACCAACCTAATAAATAATGAACTAATATGTTAAAAATATGAAAACAGAGAAGGAAAAGAAGGTGGAGCGATGGGAAAGTAGGGAGAAGATGAAAAAAAAATTTGCTAAATTTTTGTAACCTATCAACCAACCAAACAAACTGTTCCAGCAGGCATTTTGTTTTAGAGTCCCATTTTAAATTCCTTCTAAACACATTATCTTTGTGATGTTCCAATGTTAAATCATTGCAACCATGACACACCTTCACTCTAGCTATGTTATATGCACATGGGTAGAGACAAAATTTTACTATTTATACTATGTAATATAGTTCTGAACATTATAACATCTATACTCTCATAGGTGAAACATTTTTATCTTCAGATAACCTCTTACCTGACCTTTAAGTATACATATATATTTATATATATAAATATATATATATGATTCCTATTTTACGTGCCCACTTGGATATCTAATCCACATCTCAGACATATGTCCAAAACCTGAATTTGGAGATTAGAAATTGAGGAGTGGAGAGAAGCTATTATTTCTCCTTTCTCTCTTCCTTTCTCTTCATTTGCTTCTGGCAGCAACTGTGGAAGTGACTGTATTGCTTTGAGGATCCCTGCTTTGGTGGCAGCAGCCCTCTCTTTGTGGTTCAGCAGTGACCATATGATTCCCCATCTATAGGGTGATCATCTGCTGATGGTCCTCCCCCATTCCCATATCCACTATGTGCCACAGTAGTGCATGGTACATGGCACACACAGAAGTCAGTTTGTTTTGTATTCTGGAAAGCCCAATCTCTCGGTCTCACTCTCTAGCCATATTTTCTTTCTTTGGTAAATAACTCCTGAATCACTTCTTTTCCTTTACCCACTTTCATCTCTTCACTTCTTTTATAACAAGTTCCCTTTATTAAATTCTTTCATTTGTTTTCCTAGTCATAGCTTGAAACAGAAATTAAAGAAGGTGGCTATTTATGGGTAGAAAATAATTTTCTCATTTTTCTCACCAAAGATGTAGGAAGAAAAATACATATAAGAAATAAAATTGATAGATAAATACTTTACATTTAGTTACAGTTAACTGAGTACTACCTTACTGATGATAAAATCAGATTACGGTTTAAGTGTTATTTTTCTTGAGTAAAAAATATATTTCCATAAATGATATTCTATCTCCATTGAAACCGGATTTATATCTAGGTAGTCTTAAATGAATTCTAAATACTGTTTTACATCAGAACTCACTGTACTCTCTGAGCCATTAGATATGTCTTCTTGTTACCATGTATTACATTAAGAATTATATTGCCAAATGTATATGATTCACTTAATTTAATTTTAGCTAATTAGGAACATGAAACTATCTTGAAAAGGAAATTCAAGGATGCTTTTAAAAGTAAATTATTTATGTTAATGAAATAATAGTTTGTCTGTTTTTATGTTAAATCAGCATAATTATTTTAACTAATGAAATAATGTTAAATGCTACCAGTTATTAAGTTTCTACTATGAATCAAACATTCAACATACATTATCTCATTATCTCCTATAACATATATGTCTATACATGACTTTATTTATATTATTCCATTTTGAAAATGAAGAAAACAAAGGCCTATGAGAATATAAATTTCTCGTTAAAGGCCACATTGTCAGCAAATGGAAAAGTCAGAAATTAGGCCACTTTCTTTTTGCTGTTCTGCGAGGACTCTCAATTAGTTTTGCTAAATTTTTAATGAGTGTATCCAAATTATTCTGATGTAAGAAGTTAATGTGAATGCTTAAAATTAATCTATGGATCTGACAATTAGAAAATCACCTTGTTCTGAGTAGCTTCAGTGAGGTGACAAATCTAAGTTATTGCTTATTAATAGAAATAGGAAAAGAGGAACTATAGTAGCCCATATTGACTATCATTTTAAGCTATTTGACTGTGAAAAAAAATAAGTTACAGCGTGACTGACATTCACCTTAATAAAGGACAATCCTAATTACAGACTTGCGGAAGGAGAAAATCAGGAACAGAATCATAACATCATAAATAGTAATGCGGAGTCAGAGAAGCCAAGATTTCAAGAGTATCCTCACTAATGATTATGTAAAACATCATGTGGGTGTCATGTACTGAGTTAATGTTTTACACATTTAATCCACAAAACACTGTAAAAATAGCCATGTTTTATATCCTTATTTTCCATACAGTTTATTTTTATTTTCATTTTATTTTAATGGGTACATAGCAGGTGCATATATTTATGGGGTACATGATGTATTTTGAAACAGGCATATAATAAGCCATAATCACATCATGGTAAATGGGACATTCATCACCCCAAGCCTTTATCATTTCTTTCTGTTACAAACGTCCCAATTATACTCTTATAGTTATTTTTAAATGCACAATAAATTATTGTTGACTGTAATCACCCTGTTATGTAGAAAGGTTAAGTGGTTTGCTCAATCCTGTTTGTTTAGTGGAAGAACTATAATTCAAAAGAGGTTTTTTTTCTGACTCCAAAATTCATGTTCTTTCTACTAATTTAACACTATTGCCACCACAATTTACATATAATATGAAGGTGAAGAAAAGACAGACATTTAGAATTAAGTATTAGAAGAACAAAATGTTTTCCCATCAAAGAACATTAACATAAAAAATAATACTGTTTTAAAATATTAGCTATCTAAAGGTAGAGCAGAAAGAATTATATAAAATAAAGTTAAAAATTTAGCAATAGGCCGATTTAGTGGATTGGAAAATATGTCAGTTTAAAATAGAATAGTAGAAAACTAGGGCCAGCATGTTAGCTCACGCCTTTAATCCTCGCACTTTGCAAGGCCCAGGTGGGCGAATTGCCTAAGCTTAGGAGTTCAAGACCAGCCTGAGTTCTAGTGTGATTGCATTTTGGTCTCAGATTGTGGCAATTCCTCAGATATCTAGAACTAGAAATACCATTTGACCCAGCCATCCCATTACTGGGTATATACCCAAAGGATTATAAATCATGCTGCTATAAAGACACAGGCACATGTATGTTTATTGCGGCACTATTCACAATAGCAAAGACCTGGAACCTACCCAAATGTCCAACAATAATAGACTGGATTAAGAAAATGTGGCACATATACACCATGGAATACTATGCAGCCATAAAAAAGGATAAGTTCACGTCCTTTGTAGGGACATGGATGAAGGTGGAAACCATCATTCTCAGCAAACTATCGCAAGGACAAAAAACCAAACATTGCATGTTCTCACTCATAGGTGGGAATTGAACAATGAGAACACATGGACACAGGAAGGGGGACATCACACACTGGGGCCTGTGGTGGGGTTGGGGGAGAGGGGAGGGATAACATTAGGAGATATACCTAATGTAAATGACGAGTTAATGGGTGCAGCACACCAACATGGCACATGTATACATATGTAACAAACCTGCATATTGTGCACATGTACCCTAGAACTTAAAGTATAATAATAATAATAATAATAATAATAATAGAACAGCCTGGGCAACATGGTGAAACCACATCTCTACTAAAATACAAAAAATTAACTGGTTGAGGTGGCACATGCCTGTAGTCCCAGCTACTCAGGAAGCTAACACACCAGGAGAGAATTGCTTGAACCCAGGAGGCAGAGGTTGCAGTGAGTCAAGACTGTGCCACTGCACACCAGTCCAGGCAACACAGCGAGACTCTGTCCCAAAAAAAACCCAACCAAACAAACAAACAAAACACAAAGAGAGCTTCTGAAACATCCAAATAAAATATTTGTTGAAAGTAAATGTGTGACCAGATTCTAGAAGGGATTTTCATGAGAAGAACAATAGAATTGACCCGAACATGGCAATTAGTGTCCCATGAATGTTATGTTATCAGATATAGAGAATACCAAAAAGTTGGCAGAGAGGAACTGTCTTTCCTCCTTCTGTTTCTTGGTTAGAAAACACACAATCTCTACACGTCAGAAAACCAGCCAACATTGTCTCTAATTCGTAGTTCCAAATAGTTGCCCCATCACGAAAACCATTTTTCTGCATTCTATCAAATATAAACTTCCAGAAAACAACTAGATAAAAAATTTAGTGGCTTCAAGTTGCATCCTTGTAAACACAAGCGAAAAAATAAAGCATTTATAGAAGGTGGTAATGGGCAGATACAGGGTCATGCTACTTTCTCATAAAGTTAAACACAACATTATTTATGCTTGTCCTTTCTTGTATGCTGTAAGAAAAGTATATCAATGCTTGATCAGAAAAAGCAAAACATTTTGTTAAAATATTGTTATTTGTATATATTGAATTAAATTGTTTTATTAAGTTAATATATTAAACTAAAGAAAAGAATTTCCACGTAGCTATTATGAAATTAGGTGCTAGAAATATAGATAAGATACTCTATTAGGTCTCAATACCTATCATAAAACTATAGTGTTTAAGTCAGTACAGTATTTGTTAAAGGGTAAACATACTAGAATCTGGTTGCACATTAACTGTCAATATATACTGTCAGTATTATGAATGAAAATATTTTACTTGGAATTTGATGGAAACTTTGGAATTTCATGTTAGAAATTGTTCATAGAAAACATCAAAGTTAACCACGAGAACTGAAATATGAAAAATTTACCTAACAATTTGATGCAGTAGTAAATCAGATGGGAACAATAAATTACTCCAATTAATCATACCAAGAAAACATTTAGTTTAATCTGGACTAATTAGTAATCTAAAAATGCTATTTTATTTAAACTAGTAGTCATTTCTGATCCACTCATTAGGCAAATATTACAGAATATTTATATCATAATAGTATTATGTTAAGTATCAGACATACAAAGACAAATATAGCTGCTCCTAACCAAAAAGATTCATAGTCTATTCAGCCTATTCAACACCAAGAGCTGGTCATATTAATTAGTTATATATTTACTTTTTATATTTTTTTTGATAAAGAAACACATTTTAATTTCAAACAACTATAGACGTTTTACCATGATGGAAATTTAAAGTCATTGTTTTATGTAACATGCACCTGACTGACACATTTAGTTATTCTGAAATCTTGTAGAAAAATATCAAATTTCTGCTTTTATTAAAACACAAATTTAGATGTGATTAAGCAGAAGAGACAATATGTAGCAAATTAAAATTTGTTGATACACAGTAAAGCTGGATATATTTAATCAACAGGCTTTGATACAATACACAGTAAGTACAATATTAGCTGTGTGAACTTGCACAATGTCAAATAATAGAGAATAGTAAGAGCAATTAGAAGGTATAAAAATAAGGTTAATACTATAATTAAAATTTAATTTTTAAATTGGATGTGGAAGATATGATAGGAATATAGTTAGGTTGGTGTTGAAAAATAAAAATGAAGATTTTATGTGAAAAATTTTCCCCCACGATTTTTATTTATTCTGGATATTAATCCTGCTAGGTTTCTCTCAAAACATATTTTGAAAATACTTACGTATTTTAACCTAAATAAGGTTTTTTTCTAGAATAACAAGACATTGATATGATAATAGTGGGATTCATTTTATAACATTAGCACTTCAACTGTAAATTGATATAATCATTTTCAACATTTTATTTTCATTATTGACCTCAAAATTAAGAAGCAAATTAATTTGTTAAATCTGTTTCATAATAAAATATTCCTTTTAAACTTATAATCAGCAAGTATTTTATTGAGCATCAATTATGAATTAATCAAGAGGATAGTAGGTACTCATCATTTAATGCAATATCTTGCTTATTTTAATATTCTCTTATCATCCAAAGACAAGAGAAGAAAACCTGAAAATAACAGAGGAAGGTTTGTTTATAATAGCTTCTTTTTGGAAGGTGGGAAGCTGATGGAGGAGAGCTTGGAGAGACTAGTTACATGTTTGGTAAAATCCAAAGGACATAGCAGAGATGAAAAACTCACAAAGCAGAGTTCAAGGTCTGGCTAGAGATGAGGGTCACAGAAAGGATAGCAAACAGTAGAGACTGAGGAACAGGAAGGTAAGAAGGAGCGAGATCCCTAGAGCAGCGATCTGCACACAATGCCTCTATCAAAACATTGTGTCCATGGATTGTTTATATTTGTTGAAGGAAGATAGGAGTAAAAAATATTTCACTGAATATTTTCTTATTGAATACATATTAATTTTTATACTGTAGTCTAACAGAGACAGAAAAATGTATTTCTTCTGGTAAAGAACTCACATGTCCCTCTGGCTCACAAGTGCATTGAGCCAATCAGTGCTGCTATAAATATTAGCCAAAAGCGTGCTCAACAATACTTTTTAGAAAGATTTGTCTGTATGATAAAGGATAAATACATAATAACCAATTTGGTTTCAATTGACTGTCTCAGAGATTACTCATGGGTTTGTTCTGCATTCTTAGTAATATCTTATTTTTAATGTAGAATATTTAATAATTTGTAAATAAGATAGTGTTAATTCTAGAATTATTTTCCTTTCCTTTTTTTGCTGCTCATGCTTATTTGAAAAATATGTGTAGAATAGCTATTTGTGTTATATTGCTATAACAAAAACATAAAATATGTTGCCCTGCCTAAGTAGCCAATGGGGATTGAGGAAACAGATTCCATGGTCTAGAAATCAGATTGAATTCAGTTAGTAACACAATATATTTTTTGTTTGCAATAACTTTGAAGGCATATCAAAAGCATATTGAGCCTTTAATTGGAGAGAAAGTGGCTAGAAAAACCAGAATGTTAGTGGATGTGGTAAATAAGAAGTACAAGCAGCCAACAAACACATGAAAAAATGCTTAACATCACCAGTCATCAGAGAAATGCAAATTAAAACCACAATGAAATAACATCTTACACCAGTCAGAATTGCCATTTTTAAAAAGTCAAAAAACAACTGGGCACAGTGGCTCATGCCTGTAATCCTAGAACTTTGTGAAGCTGAGGTGGATGGATCACTTGAGGCCAGGAGTTCAAGACCAGCTTGGCCAACCTGGTGAAACCCCATCTCTACTAAAAATACAAAAATTAGCTAGGTGTGTGGCACATGCCTGTATTCCCAGCTATTCGGGAGGCTGAGGCAGGAGAATCGCTTGAACCCAGAGGCAGAGGTTGCAGTGAGCCGACATCACGCCACTGCACTCCAGTCTGGGTGACAGAGCAAGCCTCCATCTCAAAAAAAAAAAATTAGCAAAGCATGGTGGTGCATGTCTGCAGTCCCAGCTACTTGGGAGGCTGAGGCAGGAGAACTGTTTGAACCCAGGAGGCGGAGGCTGCAGTAAGCCAATGTGGCACCACTGCACTCCAGCCTGGGTGACAGAGTGAGACTCTGTCTCAAAAAAGTCAAAAAAAAAAACAAAAAAAAAACAGATGTTGGTGTGAATGCGAAGAAAAGGGAGCACATATATTTTTCATGAGAATGTAAATTAGTTCAACCTCTATGGAAAACCACATGGAGATTTCTCAATGAACTAAATGTAGAACTACCATTCAACCCAGTAATTCCACAACTGCATATCCACTCAAACGAAAATTCTATAAAAAGTCATTCTATAAAAATGATACCTGCACATGTGTGTTCACTGCAGTACTATTCCCAATAGCAAAGTCATGGAACCAACCTAAGCATGCATCAACAGTTATGTGGTTAAAGGAATTGTGATACATATCCACCCTAAAGTACTGTGCAGCCATAAGAAAGAATGAAATCATGTTCTTTGCAGCCACCTGGATGCAGTTGGAGGCCATTATCCTAAGCAAATTAATGCAAGAACAGAAAACCAAATACCATATATTCTCACTTGTAAGGAAGAGTTAAACACTGAATACGCACAGACATACAGATGGTAACAATAGATACTGGGAACTACTAGATAGGGGAAGGAGGGTGGGAATATAGGCTGAAAAACTACCTATAAGTACTATACTCAACACCTCGGTGATGGGATTATATGTATCCCAAAGCTCAGCAGCAAGCAATATACCCATGTAATGACCCTGCACATATATCCTCTGAATTCAAAAATTTAAAAAGGGTACGATATTTATTATACAAGTGTGACAAATGCATACAATTGAGTTAAAATGAGTGAAAATGAACTACAGCAATATGCCACAGCATGGATAACTCTTAGAAACATAAGGTTGAGCCAAAAAAGCATGTCCCAGAAAACTAAATGGGATGATATATATTTTATAAATCTTACAAATTAACATAATTAAACGTGATGTTGCTTAGGGATGTTCATGTATGATTCATACATGTTCATGTATGATTAAAGTATAATTTTGAAAAAAGTTAAAAATGACCACAACATGGAGGTGCTTGTTACTGGTAGGGTGAAGTCAGAGCAAGGAGAGGATGGGATACAAATGAAACAAAATGTGGGCAGCATCCTTGTTTAGTGGTAGGCTTATTGGTGCTCATTTTAATAAAGCACTTCGCAAAGTGTATGTTACAGAGTCATATATTATTATGAATAAATTGTATTCTTAAAATATAGTAATAGAGAATATAGAAAATTTATATGGCAAGATAAATGGATGCAATAAAGAGTTAACGCTAGTATTCTAATAAATATATTATGGCAATGAACTGTTTTATATATTTTCATTTTTTTAAATAATCACATCTCAGATATAATTTGACTGTTATAGTTAGAAAACATTACCTTAAAATGAATGAAATGAGGTTGCTGATTAGTTTATGTTTTTTTTTTAATTACCACAAAAATGTAGGCAGTGGCTGTGGCAAGGGTCTATATTCTATACATTTTAGTTCTTCTATCTGTCCTGCTATATATATGTGACACTTGTGATTTTTTTCTCTAAAAATACCATTTAAAAATACAACTGAAAAGCCTTTAGTATTTCTGAAAACAAACTGGGTGACTGTAAACTTAATTATATATATTTTTATGCTGATAAATTTAATTATTTTTCTGTATGGGTTCAGTATCTTTTAAATAACTTTATAACATCAAACTTGAACGTCTATGAAGGAAAAGTCCCCTTTTTACATGATTATTTGATGGCACAATATCCTTCAGATGTACGTCACGTTTTAACAGAAAATAGGTCATATACATGAGATTTTTAAGTGGACCCTGATATAAATGTGACCACTTTTCTTATACCCTTTAACCTTTGTGACATTTTAATTTATATTTAGTAAAATGACTCAATGAAATAATTCAATAAATTTATCTGATTTTATGGTTGCCTGGCTTAAGTCTTCTGATTCATCACTCCAAAAATGCTATAGTTGAAAAATGCAAATAAATACAATTAATGAGCTGTGCTCGAACCTATTTATGTTCACACTTCAGTCTCTTGAAATCCTGTTTTTGATCTTGAAACAGATATCAATATTTTTGAGATTTTATTTTCTCACCTGTATAATAAAAAATATTAGGAAGAATATCTGAAATGATGTTATGAGAATTGTATATGAATAGCCTGACAGAGTATGTATTCAGAGAATGTTAGTTTTTAACAGATACAGAGTATATGTACCTTCCTTCAGAATATCAAATATTAACACAACTAAATGAATTTGAAGAGTTAATCTAAAGTGTCTTATCTAAACATTTTATTTAGGAGCTCATATTAATTATGTAAAAATTTTGTTACTAAAAACATTTACATTTATGAGAACATTAATATGCTTTCTGTAAGATTATCAAATGGTCACTTCGATTATGCCATTTTACTGATGAGAAAATGAATGTTTATGGAGCGTGAGTTTCACTTTACTAAATATTTTATTAAATATTTTTAGTCAATTATAACATCATGTGTAGTTTGCTTTTAGGATATCAGTGCTGTTTTACCGAAAGCAGGCTAATGGAAGTAAACCTTTCCACAGATTTACTACAAAAGATTGAATAAATATAATCTAAGGAACAAAGTGTTTAAACTTGCTTATTGTCATCTTTTGTTTGATCTTTTAACCCCAGTTTTAATGGTTTAATTTAGTCTATTTCTTCACTAAAAGCCACCTCATTTCTTTTTGGCAAAATGCCTGGTATAAACAATAAATAGTGGTGTATACTCTGGAATCCTTGCCTTAGTCAGATTTGAAAGAGCCTTTTATGTTGACAAAAAGTTTTAGAAATCCTATCTGTCCTTGAGATCTATGCAATCATTAATTTGAATGCTCCAAAGTAAGTAATGATAACTAAAGAGAATAATCATTAACTGCCTAAGATGCATCAAAATTTTAATTGGCTTTTTTTCTAATTCACTTGCACGCCCAATGCCCAATGGCAATGCAGTAAGTCTTTTGTAAATTAAAGTATAAGGTAGGGGGATACTAAACACAATATAATGGTATTTTCAAGTTTGTATATAGAAAAATGCATTTCTACACTCAGCTTCTGTTTCCTGGGGTATGTGTTTTCTATACAAGGCTATGACTGAGGTCATAGTTGAACCAACAGTAAGCAAAGTTCACTTTGTCACTTGGTGTGTCTCATTAATATTATAGATAAATAACAAAACTCTAGTATTGCTTTTCTTATTTATTGAGAAATAATAACTATTATTATAGTTGTTAATATCACATATGTCATTTCAGCACACAGCTATACACGCAATCACTCTATGCCATTGAGTCAGACAGTAGAGCCTCTGCGTTTCCCAGACGTTTTATTATATAAGAGAGAGAATCAGTACACAAGGGTTGGTTCCAACTCTGAAGGGAGAAATCTTTATAGTCAGCTAATTGGATTGAGTTATATCACTCTCAATGTAATCTTTAGGAAAACTTGGAGATAGAGACATGCGAGACAATGTCATCAGGTAGAGTTAAATCACTGGAGTGCACTGACATAAAATAAAACTACCCTCTGGTCATTTGTTTCTATGACCTAAGGCATTTAGATATTTTTGGATAATTTTCATGGAAAGTCATTCTCTACCTCAACATTATGCCTACAGGAAAGGAAACAGATTATTGCATGGCATTAAAAGAGGCATCAAGTGTAGTGAGGAAAGATTTTAATTGTGAGGATTAAGAAGTCCTATGGGACATTGAGGGAGCAAAGGAGAGAAGAAATACTAACCATGTAAGAAAATAAGTGTAGTGGCTGCTCAAAAACATTTATGGGGATGCTGCCAACATTTTCTGAAGGAGAAAAGGTCTACTTGTTATATGTTAATTATAAAGAACCAAAAAGAAATGGTCTAACAATTACACAAGTGGGAATTCAAGTTACAGATTGTTTATTCACTCTAATTTCTGTTCCTTAATTATGTCCATTAGGCTTTTGAATTCTATGGTTATGACAACAATCCATCAAGTTTGTATAATAAATATGAATTGTGACAGAATGTTACATATTTTAAATCCTTCAACGTATCAAGAAAAAAAAATACTGGGTAAAGAATTGATATTTAATAAAGGAATATATAAAGTTCAGATAATTTAGCCATGGTAATGAAATATATTCTAGAATAATGACCAAGAAGGTATAAAAATATTATATATAGTCACAAAGTAAAAATCCAAAGAGGGAGAAGAGTAATATTACTGTAGAAATACAGATAAAAAATAAGGCATAGCCTTTTCTGGAAAAAACTTAGTTTATCAAGTAATACTTTTAAGAATGTACTTGAAACATGCTTTATTATAATTGTGTCCAGAGGCAGCCAGCTAGGACACATAATTTATTAAGTTGTTATTTCTAGGATTCCTTAAAATGTACACCTTAATTCTTCTTCACTTTAATGCTTAAATAGAACAAAATGAACTTAGACTCCTTCACATCTTCAAGAAGAATCACAGATCTAAATATAAAGCTAACACTCTAAACCTTCAGAAGAAAATACAGGATATCTTTCCATCTTTGGATAAGCAAATATTTATTTTACTACAAGAAAGCACTAACAAAATATAATATTAATAATTTGGACTTTGTTAAAATTAGAAACCTTAACTCATGCAAAGATAATGTAAGAAAATGAAAGAGCAAGTAACAGATTGGAAGAAAATAATTGCAATGCATGTATTTGTCAAATAAATGCTATAAAGATTGCAAAGATCCTTATAATTTGATACATCAAGACTAAGCAAACAACCCAATTAAAAAATAGACAAAATATTTGAACAAACTCTTCAAAAATAAATGGTTGATAAGCACATGCTCAATATTATTAGGCATCACAAAAGTGCAAAATAATACCACAATAAATGCTGACAACCTCAAATGTCAACAATGGTGTGGAGCATTTAGAATTCTCATACAGTGATGGTGAAGTACAAAATGCGTACACAGCTTAGAAAAGCTATTTGGCAGTTTTTTTTATGATATTAAATCTATATCTACCTAATAACCAAACATTTTGACTCATCTCATTTCACAGAATGAGAGCTTTAAAAAGTTCATTTTACCCATGGCTATGGAGTGTTTCTCTATTTTACAACTTTATGTGTTTTTGCAATAGACTGCAATTTTTTTTATTCTAAGTTCTGTTTCATACTTGGGGAGTTTATTCTCAACATATTACAAAATTTTGCTATTATTTGCAATATAATATATTTTGTGATTTTTCTTAATGATGATTGATGAGATATTGACATGTAGCAACACATTAATTTTTCTTTTTAGTTCTATAAATATCCAGTAAATCATTTAACAGAATTCCATAACCATTTTATTTGTTATGCTTTTGTTTTCCAGGCATGGTCTCATTTTCATTGGGCTTGGGGAAGTAGAACCCATAGCCATCAATCTCAATGCCACTTTCCCAGTACTCCTGGAAATGTTACTTTTTTTTTTTTTTTTTTTTTTTGAGATGGAGTCTCGCTCCGTCACCCAGGCTGGAGTGCAGTGGCGCAATCTCGGCTCACTGCAAGCTCTGCCTCCCGGGTTCACGCCATTCTCCTGCCTCAGCCTCCCCAGTAGCTGGGACTACAGGCGCCCAACACCACGCCCGGCTAATTTTTTGTATTTTTAGTAAAGACGGGCTTTCACTGTGTTAGCCAGGATAGTCTCGATCTCCTAACCTCGTGATCCGCCCGCCTCGGCCTCCGAAAGTGCTGGGATTACAGGCGTGAGCCACCGCGCCCTGCCCATTTAAGCTTTCTTATGTATACAGTCATAAAATCTGTAATGAATTATAATTTGGTATATTGTTCAATATTTAGAACTCATATTTCTGTATCTGTATCGTTCTATTTTGATAATTAATTCTTTTTAATGATGTGATAGCTTATACTTCCTGTCTTTTATTTTAATGGCATAGAAGTTATAATTATTGTTTTCAACCCCATATAAGTGAACTTTACCACCTGTAGACCCTCTTTAAGGAGAAGTTAAAGATAGCCACAAAGTTTATATATGCATCTGGATGTTATTTAGTTTAAGAAATTAAGAGATAGTCTTATCAACCAACATATTAAAATCAGCTTTCAATTTCTTTACGGCAGATGTTTTTTGTTTTTTTGTTTTCTTTTGTTTTGTTTTTAGAGACAGGGTCTGGCTCTGTCACCCTGGCTGGAGTGCAGTGGCGCAGTCTCTGCTCACTGCAACCTCCGCCTCCTCGGTTCAAGCGATCCTCCCACCTCAGCCTCCAGAGTAGCTGGGATTACAGGCACAGGTCACCACACCCAGCTAATTTTTCTGTATTTTTTGTAGAGATGGGGTTTCACCATGTTGCCCAGGCTGGTCTCAAACTCCCGAGCTCCAGCCATTGGCCTCCCAAAGTTTTTTCTTTTTTTTAATGATTTTATTATAATTTCAACTTTTATCTTGGATTCAGAGAGTATATGTGCAGGTCCATTACATGGGTATACTGCATGATGCCAAGCCCTAGGACGTGAATGATCCTATCACCCAGATGTAAGCATAGTACATGACAGTTTTTCAGCCTATGCTTCCTTTGCTCCCTCCCCACACTGTTAGTCCCCAGTGTCTATTGTTGCCATCTTTATGTCCATGAGTACCCAATGTTTAGCTCTCACTTATAAGTGAGAACATGTGATATTTACTTTTTTATTATCTGCCTCCGCCTTAAGATTTTGTGTTATGTTAACACTTACACTTACATTTGATTTTATCTTTACCTATCCATTTGTTTTTAACATTTCTAATCCAGGGACGTTTATATAACTCAGGAAAGTGAAGTTTATGTTGCAGTCATTACTACACCATGACTATGACCTTGTGATAATTACTCCCTGTTTTTAAATCACAACTTTGGAAACAATTTATTTAGAAATAATATTTATTTATTTACCTATCACAATATCCAAAAAATAAGCTTTGGATATTGTGATAGATTTTGTCAGTTGCCTGGCCCTCAGTCTTCTCCATGCTGTTTTCCACAACTGAGGTTGAAAATGAAAGCTGTTTTTCTAGAATACTGTTGACCAAGGGATGGTGATGTCAGGCTGTTCTGGCCAATGATATAGGAGAAGAATCCTTCTAAGGACTTTTGGGAAAGCTTTTGATTTACTGATGAACTGCATAATAACAAACTTCTTGTTATATAAGAAAAATAAATTTTTTGTTTAAGCTACAGTAAGTCAGGATTTCTGTTACAGCCAAACATCCAAAGTGATAGGCCATATCAAAGTAGCAATGAGGAGACCAGAGTAACATGTCAGGAGTCACACTAAATAAAAGTTTTTGTACTCAAGCCTTTTAAAAAATAACTATACTACTACGTTGGTTATTTAGAAATAATCATTCTCTTCCACTTTGAGAAAAGATTATCATTCCATAATATTTCATATGTATTAAGGTTGTACATGTTAAAAATTAGGAAAAGGAATTTAAAAATGAGAATTTATAAAACATCTAGCTCTTGACTTTGTAACATTAAAAGAAATGAAATGAATCTTTAAATAAATGGATAATATATATCATATAAAAATTTTAAAATTCTTCACTTATTTGTGCAGAAAAAACAGCTAAGATTTAACAAGCAACCAAGAAGCTGAGAAATATTTTTGTCACAAAAGGGAAATATTTACATGTTTAAGAATAAATGAATTATGTAAATCATCAAAAAACTATTGATACATAGACAAAAAATAAATTTACAGGAGAAAATCAGCGTGGTTATCAAACAAGAGAATATGTTAAATATCTATAAAAATCAGATATATGTAAATAATCAAATTAAGAATAAAAGATATAAGTCTGGGAAGACTGAGAGGTAATGAAGTATAGTTTTCTAGTTGTAATAATATTCATTGATATAAGATTCTGGAAAGCATATTAGTAATATAAAGAATATTATTTGCTTCTGACCTAGCCATCCTGTTTCTACCAAGAACCAATCTAAAATATAGAAAATATATATTCATAAGGATGCTAATATGTGAATTAATTAAAAAAAACAAAAATATAATAGAATGATAATTACATAAATTATATCCACAGGATTAAATATTTGCATAAATTAATGCTTACATAAAATGATTAAATATACTTAACAAATTCAATAAATTGATGTTTACAAAGATTCTAATCACACATTAGACATGTACATTATAATGTAGAGAGATTATTAAGGACATACAATATCATATATGGAATGATCCTGGGTGAATATATCTGTCTCTGCCTCATTAAATAATAGGTGATTTTTTACTTGTTGGTATAAGTTTATTATTGGGAAAATATAATATTAATGTAAAATAAACAAGGCTTAGAATAACCTTTATGCTTCCAGCAACGTTGCCTTAAATGCATCAGCACTTGTTCTAAGATAAAGTTATGATTAAGAAAGAAATTATCTAACGGTGCTTTGCCAATATCAATTCTCTTTTAATAAAAAATAACTTACAGAAAAACAAGTAATATCATTAATCATTGGAGGCTTAGAGTACAGTTTTTAAAATATGAAATTCTGATTATGAATCCCAGTGTGTTTATTTATACAAGCAGGAATGACAAGACCCACAAACCATTTTTTTTCCTACATTATTGCAAGACAAGTGTAAGAAGCCATTTTTAAAAAATCTATTGGAGCTCATGAAAAGTAAAAAAAATAAACATCAATTTCTGGAAGAAAGAGAACAGCAAACACACCATAAGGACATGCATTAAGTGAGAATATGATCCAATATGAGAGAAACAAAACCCAAGAAAACAGTGAGTCAAACAGCCAGACGCAAACATGAATCAAACTCTGCCAGCAGCAGTTTCGACTTCTAATCAAACAGCAGATTTTGTATATAAACACAGTCTGGAACGGGCTGTAGGTTACATACTAATTTTTTTCTTTCCAGTCTTGCTAACTAAAGTCAGCTATAACATTAGCTACAGTACTTCTTGAAGCACAAAAACCAATAAATGTGTTAAATGTTTACAGTGAGCAAAACATTAGACTCTAAAGACTATATTATAACATAGACTACATGTTAGAATATAGTCTTGTCATTTTGCTTGTATAAATAGAGTACATGTACGAATATAGTCTATAAAATAAATAGGAAAAATAAATTTGTAGCTTACCTTTCGGTTTATATTTGTATATATTACACCTGTTTGAAAATATACCTTTTATTATTATTTCTCTTACTAAATTTTATCCAATACTGCTAAGAAAAAATAGATTTTTATTTATATATCAATACATAAACTTTGGAGATTGTGTCTAACTACATATAATTATATATATTGAAGAGCTTCAGATCTAAACTGAAACAAATCTGAATTGTAATGATAGTTCTGCCTTTTGCCACTTTCAACAATTTTACTCGGGCAATCAATTCAAGCCTCATTTTATCAGTTGTAAAATGATGATGACAATAGTAATTATTTTACATTGTTTGGATACAGGAGAAGTTAAATACCATAATGAACACAAAATACATAGCACAGTGACAGGTGCAGAGGAATCATTCAATAAATGTTAAGGGTTAGAGTCACTGAGCTTTCATTATATTGTATTCCCCCATAAAATCTCTGTGAATTAAGTGCTATTATTCCCAATTTACAGATTAGGAAAGAAAGAATGAGAACAATAAATTAATTTTCCTAACTTCGCAATTTTTTAACTTCCCAGAGGCCACAGTTGTTTAGAAAAGCAGGAAAGAGGAAAAATAAAAATGTGTTTTCTCATTTTCAAGGCAATCTAGAGAGAATAGGTACATGTACAAGCATTACTATCAGGGAATTGATACTTTGAAACTAACAGGTAATATTGAAAGAAGTATTTTTATATATTTAGGAAAATTATATCCCACAGATTGCCAGTGTAAAAAATTGTACTTCCACTTATAGGTATTATTTGCATTAACAAAAGACACCAGCTTTTAATGACAGTGGCAATGATGATCAAACAGCAGTCAGACGTGCGTACCATAATGTATATTTATAAAATAGATGATTATTGTATGAGTTACAATGTAAAAGTTTATGTATGAGTTTACAATGTAAAAGGAAAAAGAAATCAGATTTACTCGGTAAACGAGTATAGAGGAAAAAAAGAAAGAAAAATAGAATCTTAGCTGTAATCAACCTAGTAACCTTGTTTTTGCACAACAAAGTTTGTGAAATAACTCAGGCATTTTTAAGTGTCATCTGACTGGAAGCAGTTCGATGTGCTCTAATAGGATTTTGTAGACATGCAGCAGGTTCATACACATTTTCTCGTAATACCTGCAGAACAGTATAATGAGATGGCTAGAACCGGCCTTACTACCATCTCTCAGTTTAAACAGAGGTAGCGTGGATTGCTCAAAAAGCTGGTGAGCAACAAACCTAACATCCTAATGTAATAAATCTCATCTCCAGATCCACCATTTTCCCCACTACATTATGTTTTTCATTGCCAAAACTTGAGGAAAATAAACACTAATTCTTTCTTTTTTCTTTTTTTTTTTTGAGACGGAGTCTTGCTCTGTCACCCAGGCTGGAGTGCAGTGGCGCGATCTTGGCTCGTTGCAAGCTCCGCCTCCCGGGTTCACGCCATTCTCCTGCCTCAGCCTCCCAAGTAGCTGGGTCTACAGGCGCCCGCCACGACACCCGGCTAATTTTTTGTATTTTTAGTAGAGACGGGGTTTCACTGAAACACTAAATTTTTACTTAAAATTGAAAAAATATAAATGCAAAGGAATATGGAAGACTGATGAAACTGTAAAAAGTTAGCACTGATAATCTGCTTCTTGTACATTAGGAAGGCAAGAACATGTTATCAACTATTAGAAAGTAACACCATCAGAGAATCATAACTCAAACATAGCCAAGTATGTAAAGAGTCTTTAATTCCTACATGTTACCTTCTTAGACTATTTTAAATTACAAGTTTAAAAAAGCTTATGGCACTTAAAGAAAAGTATACAAACACTGGCATAAATCTAGGACTAAATAAAATGTGCAATTCTTGGAATGTTGAGTTTTTTAGTTGAATTATAGTTGATTTACAATAAAAATAAGTTTCTGGTAAGACCTCAAAAATACTTCTAATTTTACATAACCTCTTTGCCAAGAGAAAATTCTGAAGAACCAGAAGAACTACCTTAATAGTCAGGGTGCTAGTTAATTTTTACATCTGTTTAATCAATAAGCTTCAAAAAACACTTTCATTTATAGAGGCAAAAATATAAACGACCCCATTTTTGACATGAAAGTATGTAGTTTTCAGATATTTAGATTTTATAAACCACACATTATCAGAAATTAATTTATTCTACTATTCATGAATGCTGACTTAAGGTGTTTTTGCATAGTGTTGAATATTAAAATTGGACATATTATCACTGAAATATACCTTATATAGTATGTTTTACTTTATCAAAAGTTATATCCATAATGAATGAAACCTTGAGATAATCATTTTTAAAAACAAAATACCTTTAGCCACTATAAAGAGATCACCACTCAATATATATTCACCTTTGTGAGACATAGTATTAATGTACTAGCAATATGACATCAGAGACACCAAGCTAATTTGTTCATGGGATGATATATTTTCAAATAAATAATAATTAGATGGTGAATACAACTTTATTATAATTGCATCACAAATGTTAAGCATCTTTTGTAAAATAAACTACTTTTACCCAGGAAATATTTTCTCTCCAGTCTTCCATTCAAAACACACTAACCTTGTCCTAAAGTTTGTAGGATGAGGATGTCCATCATATAATGATAAGTAGTCGTATTCTTCTTCTAGAGCAAATGACTGAAAAACAATTTGTATTCTATTTCGTTCTTCTGCTATTATTACCCATGTACAGTTTGCACCATTTGGATATCCATATGGAAAACCAGGGCTTTCTATAGTGCCATTAAGTCCTTTTAAAGTTCCACCACATGTATAAATAAATCCTGCAACAAAAGACAAATAAGCAGACATTAATATTATATAAATCAAGAACAATCCATGAGATAATATTATTTTGAAAGTCTATTGCATTTCCAAGACCAAAGTTAACAATAATTTTATAAATGGCAGTTTAAGAGCTGGGCACTATATACAAATATATATATATAATATAAGAAACAAAATAATAGAAGATTTATCATTTATAATACATACTGAGGTAAATAATTATAAAGCAGCTGATGAAATAAAATTATCCACATACATCTGATTCATTATCCATTACAGGTTCCCATAGACAAACACAATCCTAGAACACGGTATCTTTCCTCAAAGAGTTTTAAATCTCATTGTGGGAGCTCATAAACAACACTGACATTTTAAAGATCTTTGTATGCATTTTGGGTCCCAAAGAATTAACTCCATTTTTCTTGGCAACACATGCTAGCTTTTTTGACATATTCAGATCTCTACCCTGTAGCTCACATGCTTTAGGAAAATCTGTCTCACCCTGATTATAGAAGAGGAATTTTTTAAAGTCTATGAAATGGCTCTACCTTTCATTAAAATATTTAGTCCATGATGAATAGAATTCTAAATTAACCACATCAGAGTGAATCCGAAGGTCAGGACAAAAATACGTTAAATAAATGGATCTTGGACAACTGACAGCACCCATCTTAAGAACTTCTGTATTTGTTCCATGGAAAGTCTAAGTTACTGAGAGCATGAGTTCTGGAGATACCTAGAAAACTTACTATATTTCTTCAGCAATTTGTCTCTTCAAATATATATATATATATCAGGTATATATATTAAATATATCTCAAATATATCACAAATATATATCAAATGTATATTAAATATATATATCAAATGTATATTAAACATATATATCAAATGTATATTAAATATATATCAAATATATATATTAAATATATTTTTTTTGAGACAGAATTTTGCTCTGTCACCCAGGCTGTAGTGCAGTGGCGAGATCTCAGCTCACTGCAACCTCTGCCTCCTGGGTTCAAGCGATTCTCCAGCCTCAACCTCCCAAGTAGCTGGAATTACAGACATGCACCACCACGCCCGGCTAACTTTTGTATTTGTAGTTGAGACGGGGTTTCACCATGCTGGCCAGGCTGCTCTCGAACTCCTGACCTCAGGTGATCCACCCACCTCAGTTTCCCGAAGTGCTGAGATTACAGGCGTGAGCCACCATGCCTGGCCTCTTCAAATATATAATATTCTGTAGCATATTGTGTAATGTAAAAACGTAAGATTAATACAACAGTAAGAGAAGATGGTCCCAGTCTTTATGTAGACTACATGCTAATAAAACTTGCATTTAGAGGCGGTTAAACAGGATCAGAAGTTCTCATGAGAAACTCTTCACCCAGATGTTATTATCTTTATCTGTGAGTCCTACAGGAAGCTGAAGTGCCAGAAGCTGTAAATCAGAGTTATCAAGCTAATCTGAGGGAGAGAAGTCGATACTACCAAAAGCATCTATGTTTGGAACTGGCATAGAAATGCAGGAAATTTGGGGCTCCTCTCTTTGAGAAGAAATGAATATATTTTATGTAAGTATGGATACTTTTTAAAAGTAAGAGGACTGCTGAATAGAAGTCCTCAGAAGCCAGAGTTGTAGATTATGGCAGATAGTGGCTGATTTGGGATGTTGTACATTTATTCCACATTCTTTTCACAATAGCACCTTGTTTTTGCCAAGGAAGCCACTTCTCTATTAAACAGCTATATACTTTTTTTTTTTTTGAGACGGAATCTTGCTCTGTTGCCCAGGCTATAGTGTAGTGGCGTGATCTCGGCTCACTGCAACCTCCCCCTCCTGGGTTCAAGTGATTCTCCTGCCTCAGCCTCCTGAGTAGCTGGGATTACAGACATACGCCACCACGCCCAGCTAATTTTTGTACTTTTAGTAGAGATGGGGTTTCACCATGTTGGCAAGGCTGATTTCGAACTCCTGACCTAAAGTAAACCACCCACCTCAGCCTCCCAAAATGCTGGGATTACAGGAGTGAGCCACTGGCCAGGCCAAAACAGCTACATACTTTGGAGCAGCTGACTCTGCTGACTCCAGTGATGAGAAATGTGGCTCAGGGCTTGGTTGACCAATATAATCCTATCCTCTGAGCAAAATTTACTACAGGGATCTTTTCCTATATCTCACCATATGGCAAAGTCTTAAGCCTGGGATATTTGGTATGTTTATGTGCTATAAAGCATAGTTCTTGTTATCATTTTGCCTCTTTGAAAATTGACCAGGAAGTTGGATCAGGTAGAAGAGGTTTAAAAAAAATCAATATTTGTGTATATTCAGATAATTTTGCTCATGCACCAAAAGTCAAATAGGGCATTTTATGATTTTCAAAAATAAATAAATAAATAAAAGGTCTCTTTTTAAATTGCTTCTTGCAGAGCAATTACTTTGAAGCCTTACGTTAATTAGCTATCACCCATTTCTATTAGTTTTCTGCCTGAACAGCTTCCAATTTGAACTTCATAACTAAAGGCAAGCATGAATCCCTTCAGCTACAATCTGATCTATGGGCTGTTTTATATACTCTCAAGCCCCATAACCCTGATAGTTTTAGAAAAAGGACATATGTCTTAAAATAACATGCTCAGCTTTGTCCACTCATTCTTCAAGGGCCTGCTGATTCATGCATTTCAAGTACTTTTATTTTTAGACAAATTAGGAATTACACCTATATTTAAACTTCCTTACCTGTATTCTTCTTTTTACTTTTGTTTTTGTTTATCACCAAGTTACATTAAACATAGCATTATTCTCTAGAATAAAGTACATTTTTTCCAAAAAGGAGGTTTAAATATTTTACTTTAAAAATTTGAAAATCAGAAGTAAGCATTATAAAGCAAAATATCCTCCCTCATTCATTTATGCTTCACAGGGTTGGTCATTTTTAATAGCGCAGTGTTTTTCTTACTAGGCCTTTCCTAGGCACAAGCAGATATCCATTCTATATTATTTTTCAAGTGATGTCAGTCATATTATGCATATTTTTCTGAATTGTTATATCTATTTTAAAAAAATCACTGGCATTCTTCTGGGTACAGATGTAGACTTCTACTACATTCTTCTTTGAAAGACTTTATAGCTACGCAGCATATAGTATGCCTATAGTATAATTTATTTTACCATTCTCCTAATGATAACTTCATTTTTATGGTTACAACGGTCTAATGAGCAACTGTGTAAAAACAACTCTGTACATATATCCTTGTACAAAGTATATATCTTTTGTGTACAAAGGGCATATATCCTTGTGCACTTGCTTGATACCTCCCAAGATGGAATCCCAGAAATGGGGTTGCAGAAAATTTATACAGATACAGTGAAACCATACTTAATAAATATGAAAATGTATGTTCCTGGCACCACTGTATGAAGTGTTTTTCACCCTCAATCCTAATTCTGGCAACATTAGATATTTTTGAAAGGCAAATTTTGTTTTTCATTTTTGATTTTTAAGAAATTTTATCATGTTTATTTGAAATTTGCAACTTGATGCTGTGGAACACATACAGAGAGTAAAGTGGTTACCATAGTGAAATAGATTACTGTAGCTATCATCTCACATAGTTACTTTTTTGTTTGACAAGAGTAGCTAAAATATACTTATTTAACAAAAATCCTTACTACAATACAATTTCATTAACTGTAGTCCTAATGTTGTACATCAGGCCTCTAAACTTGTTCATCCTACATATCTGCTATATGACATACAGCTCCCCACTTTCTCTTCCCCTTACTCCTGCTCACCCATGGAAATCACTGTTTCATTGCCTATGCGTGTGTACTTAAGCTTTTTAAAAAAATATATTCCACATATAGGTGATATCTTCCAATACTTTTATTTTTGTGCCTGGCTTATTTCACTTAGCATAATGTCCTCTAAGTCCATCCAGGTTGTAGCACATGGTGGGATTTCCTCTTTTAAGGCTGAATAAGATTTGTGTGTGTGTGTGTGTGTGTGTGTGTGTGTAAAATATATTCCATTGTGTATATATAAAAAGGGATCTATATCCCCTTTTTAAGGCTGAATAAGATTCCATTTTGTGTGTGAGTATGTATATATACACATTTCATTTTCTTTATCAATTTATCTCTCAATGTGTATCTAGGTTGTTTCCACATTTTGACTATTATGAATAATGCTGCAAAAAACATGGGAGTGCAGATATTTTTACATGGTGGTTATTGTATCTCATTTTGGTATATACCTGGAAGAGGAGTTGCTGGGTCATATAGTGGTTCTATGAATATAATATTTTTAATTTATTTAGGAACCTCCATACAGTTTTTTCGTAATGGCTGTACTAATCTACATTCCCGCCAATAGTGTACTAGGGTTTCCTTTTCTCCACATCCCTGACAACATTTGTTATCTCGTCTTTTTGATAATAATCATACTTACGGGAGTAAGGCAATATCTTATAGTGGTTTAAATTTGCATTTCTTTAAAGATTAATTATGTTGAGCATCTTTTCATATACCTTTTTGCCATTTTTATAGCTTCTTTGGAGAAATGTCTGTTCAGGTCTTTTGCCCATTTTTAAAATCAGGTTATTGTTTTTTCTGCTATTGAGTTATAAGAATTCTTTATAATTCTGGATATATTAACCCCTTAACAAAAATGTAGTTTGAAAATATTTTTAATAGCCCATAAATTGCCTATTATTTTGTTGATTGTTTCCTTTATTGTTCCTAAGGTTTTTAGTTTAATGTTGTTCTGTTTATTTACTTTTGTTTTTGTAGTTTGAGCTTTTTGGAGTGGTATCAAAATTAATTGCCAAAGCCAATGTCAAGAAGCTAAAAGGCAAATTTTTCAAGGCAAAAAAAAAGTTATCATACTATTTTCTTTTGCATTTCTCTGATAACAAGTAGTTACTCTTGTAATTGCTATTGTAATTTTGCTGATTACTATTGAGATTACTATTGTGATTCACTTGGAATCTATATTTGCCTTTGTAAATACATTTCTAAGTGAAACAACTTTGGTTATTCTTGCTCATTGTTCTCATAAATTCACAATTCCTTATTGTTCTTTATAGTGCATGTGGAACATCACCTCCTTTTTCTCTTGTCTCCTCTGATGATTGTTTTCCTATATTCATTCATCTATTCATCACATATTTCATGCCTTACGGGTAAAATGATATAAAGAACATTGTCCCAGCTCATCTTCTGGGAGCTGACAATCTAAAACATGAGACAGCAGGACATTTAGGCCATTGCTACAAAATACAGAAAGTATTATGATTTGGGTGTGCACACTTTGCTATGAGAACACATAGAAGTAAAACTAAATATAGATTAAGTCAGTATGATGTATATGGAAAACTCCCCTCAAAAACTGGCATTGCAACTTTTTCATAGATTTGTGTTTTACAATTTCTAAATGCCTTATATTATGTTTTTCAGACCTTATCTTTTAATTTGCACTTAAAATTAACAGTGTATTTACAGTTGAAAGGTAACTAAATTTTATATGACTTGGGTCTCACTGTCATCAAGAGTTTGATTAACAATATTGATTTCAAAAAACATCAGGCCCATATTTCACCTTTACTACTCAGCAAGAAATAATGCAATGACTATATGTATAGTAGTTTAATGATGTTTTAATTTTTTTGAGTGTGCTAAGGTTTCTGACAAACAACATTCACACTTGTGTTTACTTTCTCCAGCCATCTTCACAAAACACTGCAACTGAGCTTCTGTGACCAATTATGTTGACATGACTCTTGCAAAAATTACTCATGACCTTTCCATTTTCAAAATCAGTTCTTTTTTAAAAAATTGTTCCTGTCATCTTTGTGCATTTGTTACGGCTAATCGTTGTTCTTTCTTGGAAATCTTTTCTTATTGTTTCCATGATGATGCCCTGCTTTTCTAATCTCATGAACTTCTCCTAAAACCACTCCTTTACTAAATTTCTGTCTTCATCTGTCTTCTCTATTTTGCAGGCTTCTTAGCAACCACAGATATAGCTGTAAGCAATACTGGTGACCATAAAAGAGGCATATCTTCATTTATCTGTTTCCACCCTTTGCTATATATCTCCGTGTAGATGTAGCATACCATGTAGAAACTTGTCATCCATGTCCTTTGCTTATCCTCAAATCTCATTAGTTCATTCTATTAACTGTCTCTTAAATCTATCTCTAGTCCCCTCTTTGTTTTTCTATTCTAAACCCTGTGGATTTGATTCAATTCTTCCTCATCTCCTGCATCCTATCCTATTTTAAGAGCAACCAGTCTATCCTGCTAGGCTTTCTGCATTTGCCCATCTACTCGGGTCCCCACATTGCTGCTAAAGTCATTTCTACAACAAACAAACCCAATCTTGTCACTTCCTTATTCAATAGTATTCTTCAGCTACTTCTTATTGTCAATATAAGGTTCATACTTCTCTCCATGTATCTTATATAATAGCTAACTGATTTTTGTTTTTATATTGCTGAGCCATATTTCATCTTTAATTTTGGAGTGCTAAACTGGATTCTTAAATTTCTTGAAGCTGACCTAGGAATAGTTCTTTGAAGTTTACTAACAACTTCTTCTTCTAGACAGAGGAAGGAGTGGGGCACACATATACACCTGCTCATCAGAGTCCTCAAAATGTTCACTTACTAGATATTAAGGTAAAGTGTCACTTGTCATTTATCTTTTGCTTTTCTTTATTGATACTTCTGTTTCTAATATTTATTATTTACAATGTAATTTTTATGAATGTTTTTCCTAAGTCTTTCAAAAATTTGCCTTTATGCCATTGTGGTTTGAGCAAAACCTGGCATTCAGTAGAAATTCAGTAAGCACTTTGTGACTGAATAAATACTTTCCTCTACCATTTCTTTGCCCATACCAAATGACTCTCCAAACTTCCACATTGAGGAAACTCAGAGACAAATAGGGTTAGTATTATAATTTTGGGTAAATTTTTGGATAACAGATTTTTGTAAAGATTTGGGGTGAATGCATTTAACTTGTAAATTTCATATTGATTGAAATGAAAAGCTACATACTCATAAGAAGAACTTATAATACTCACTGAGGAACAATATTTCTTTGCATAATTCCAAAAGCTTTAAAATTGCAGTATTTTACATAAAAATTTGGAAATATTATCTCCTCAGAGAGGCCTTTTTTGTTTTAAATTTTTTAATATAAACACAACAAATATACAAAATGTGCACCAAATTAATGTACATACATGAAAAATTTAATAATTACAAACTGAAAACCTATGTTACCAGTACGTATATCCAAAACTAACACTATTACAACTCTTTATGATGCCTTCATTAGTTTTAATCACAATATCTTTCATTACTCATCAAAGTAACCATTATCGCCTCAGATTTGTGTAATTTTCTAAACTTTTACTCATAAATTTATTATATATGTATGCATTTCTATCCTCAAGTCATGATGAAATTATCCTATCTTCTCAGGTTGTACTGGTTTACTTACCACAGGCACATTAGGAACACATAATTTTTGGTGATGGGAGAGATGGATAGAGATTAATTTATTTTCTATTTAGATATCCAAATCACCCAGAGCCATTTATAAAAAAAGACACTCTTTTTGACCCATACTTCAGTTTGTCATAAATTAAACATGGGTATTCGTGTAGGCCTGTTTTGAGATGTTCTGTTCCACTAGTTTATACCACACTATCTCAACTTGTTTCATAAGAAGCATCATTCTTTTTCCTCAAAACTGCTCCGGCTTTTTTAAAGCTTAGCATTTACATATGTATTTTAGAATCAATTTACAAAATAAACTGCTAAAATTTTGATTGGGATTATTTTGATTCTATAGATAAATTGGGGAGAGCTAACATTTTGCCATATTGACATTTTCAATGTTATGAAAATATTATTATGAAAACCTTCATTTATACTGGCTTTTTTTATTTTTGAGATAGAGTCTCGCTTTGTGCCCAGACTTGAGTGCAGTGGTGTGATCTCAACTCACTGCAACCTCCACTTCCCGGGTTCAAGCAATTGTCGTGTCTCAGCCTCCTGAGTAGCTGGGATTACAGGTGTCCGCCACCATGCCCGGCTAATTTTGTATTTTAGGTAGAGACAAGGTTTCACTATGCTGGCCAGGCTGATCTCAAACTCCTGACCTCAAGTGTTCTTCACCCACCTCAGCCTCCCAAAGTGCTTGGATTACAGGCGTGAGCCACCACGCCCAGCTCCTGGCTGGCTTACTTTTTTAATTTAGATAAGTGCTTTTGACCATCTTACCCCATTTCAGTAACTATTACTTTACCCTCATTCGCTTTTTGAAGCCCTAATCACTGTCTGAAATTATTAGTGTACTCGTCTGTTTTCAATGTTTTTCCCATAAGAATGTAAGTTTCATGAGATTTGAGGCCTTGCCTGTATTATTGTTATATCCTCAAGGCTTAGTATAATTCACTGTAGACATTGAACACTCTTCAATAAAAAGAATGAATAGATAAACAGTAAAATAAAATAACCAAACAGCTCAAATTACTCAATTGTTATTCAAACTATTATTATTTTACTAGTGGCCAACAAAATTACCTACTGGATTATCCAATAATATAAACTCCTCAATATATTTGCAGCTCCAAATTTGTTCAAGGCTCAACCTGATCCTGTTAGAATCAAGTTTAATGTGTGTTTTGATTAACTGAAGGACCCCAGCAGATATTTTGCCCTGTAAGATTTCAAAATGACCTCATTTGCATTATTCATAAATTAACAACATGAATGTACTTATAAAAAGTATCTTTTTCACTAAACCAAAAACACTTTTCAGGGTCAAGAGAAATAGTGGGTAAAACAACATAAATTTTATTCACATGTTCTTTCATAAATGTTTATATACCAAATTATTTGGGCTACTCACATTTTAGCAATAAAAGAAAAACCTAAGCACTGAATGTTAATTTAATTTCTATTGAATGCTCGTTTTTGTCACTAGAAAATAAATATAAAAGGTACTTTTTTATATTGTAAAATTATGTATGTTCCTCCAAAAGTTTCTCCAGTAACCTTTCTTCTTTTGATCACTAACCAATATTTCTATTGTGTTTTATCAATACATGAATGAATGAATACAATACTTTACAGTTAATAAGAAGGAATCAGTCTTTGACATGGTTTGGCTGTGTCCCCACCCAAATCTCATCTTGAACTTGAGAGAGATGATTTAGGATATCTGGTGGAAGAAATTTCTAAGCAGCAAAGCATTCAAGAGGTGACTTGGGTGCTGTTAAAGGCATTCAGAAGGGAAGCAGACAATAAAAGTTCAAAAAATTTGCAGCCTGACAATGTGATAAAAAGGAAAAACCATTTTCTGAGGAGAAATTCAAGCTGGCTGCAGAAATTTGCATAAGTTATGTGGAAAGAATGTGAATCCTCAACATAGTGGGGAAAAGGTCTCCAGGGCATGTCGGAAGACTTCACGGCAGCCCCTCCCATTACAGGCCTTAAGACCTAGGAGAAAATGGTTTCATGGGCTAGGCCTAGGGTCTCTGGGCTGTGTGCAGCCTACGGACTTAGTGCTCTGTGTCCCAGCTGCTCCAGCCATGACTGAAAGGGGACAACGTAGACCTCGGTGCATGGCTTCAGAGAATGGAAGCTCCAAGCCTTGGCAGCTTCCATGTGGTGTTGAGCCTGAGAGTGCACAGAAGTAAAGAACTGGGATTTGGGAACCTCCACCTAGAATTCAGAAGACGTATGATAACACCTGGCTGCCCAGCCAGAAGTTTTCTGCATGGGCAGGGTCTTCACGGAGAACCTCTGTTAGGGTAGTGCGGATAAGAAATGTGGTGTCGGAGTCCCCACACAGCGCTCCTACTGGGGCACCACCTACTGGAGCTGTGAGAGAGGGCCACCATCCTCCAGACCACAGAATGGTAGATCCACTGAAAGATTGCACTGTTCCCCTGGAAAAGCCACAGACACTCAATACCAGCCCACGAAAGCAGCCAGGAGGTAGGCTGTACCCTGCAAAGCCACAGGGGTGGAGCTGCCCCAGACCATGAGAACCCACCTCTTGCATCAGCATGACTCAGATGGGAGACATGGAGTCAAAGGAGATCATTTTGGAACTTTAAGATGTGACTGCCCTGCTGGATTTTGAACTTGCATGGGGCCTGCAGCCCCTTTGCTTCTGCCAATTCCTCCCACTTGGAACAGCTGTATTTACCCAAATCCTGTACCCCCATTGTATCTAGGAAGTAACTAACTTGCTTTTGATTTTACAAGCTCACAGACGGAAAGGACTTGCCTTGTGTCAGATGAGACTTGGGACTACGGACTTCTGAGTTAATGCTGAAATGACTTAAGACTTTGGGAGACTGCTGGGAAGGCATGATTGGTTTTGAAATATGAGGACATGATATTTGGGAGGGGCCAGGGGCAGAAAAATATGATTTGGCTGTGTCCCCATCCAAATCTCATCTTGAATTCCCACATGTTGTGGGAGGTACCCAGTGAGAGATAATTGAATCATGGGGACAGGTCTTTCCCATGCTGTTCTCATGATAGTGAATACATCTCAGAACTAATGGTATTATACGAGGCAGTTTATCTGCATAAACTCTCTTCTCTTTGCCTGCTGCCATCCATATAAGATGTGACTTTCTCCTCCTTGCCTTCCACCATGATTGTGAGGCCTCCCCAGCCATGTGAAACTGTAGTTCATTAAAGCTCTTTCTTTTGTAAATTGTTGAGTCTCCGGTATGTCTTTATCAGCAGGATGAAAACAGACTAATACAGCCTTACACTCAAGTTTCTCAGTCTATTCCTCATCCCGTAATTCCCCACTGATGAAAAGAGTTGTATGGTAGAAAAGAGTTCTATATGCAGTCATTGTAGAAAAAGTATTGGAATGCAGTGCCACAAGAGTTTGTTTAGGCAAACTCACCTGCTGTCTCCTAAAAGGGTCTCTCAGTCACAGAAAGTTTCCTAAGTGAATGTGTCATAATTCCAATGTAGATCTTAGCCTCAGATTATGAGAAAATGGAATAAGTGACAGAGAGTGAGGTGTCTGTCCATCAGGGTAGACTTACAATAAATAAACTCACAGAGTGTGAGATTAGAAACTACAGTGCCAATATTTCTTCCTAACATATTTCTCTATATAGCAAATCCAAATAAGAAGACATCTTAAATTACAAGATATTTATAACTAATTTAGAAAAAAGAAGTAAAAACACCTATTTTAAATAAGAGGGATTATGTGTATATTTCAAATGTTTCATAACACCTAACTTAGCTAGTTTTTCATGGTTATCTCCAGAATGCAGTGGTATTTGCCCTATGGGATATAATTACAACGAGCAATGCTAATGTTCACATCTTAGACTCCACATTTTACGGTTCAATAAGTGAAAAAGCCCCCCTTGTTTCTGACAGTCTTTCTTTGAACATGTTGATAGAGTTCAGTTGATTACAAATCCTGCTAGACCAGATGCCATCTTGTCTTTTTAAAGTGACCATGTTGTTATATTAATTATATTAAGATCCCATTATTTCTAGTTTTTTTTTCCTGATGATCCTCACTATAACATCTACAATAATAACAACATAGTTTTTTTAAAAATCAGGGTAACTGATCTGTCTACAAATTAAACAACAAGAAGCAACAGCAAAAGCTGCCTCCAGAATATTCATTTATTCTGATATTTCTATTGTCAAGGAACATATATTATTTTATTAAATCTCTACAATAAGCTTGTGAAGTACATATTAGTACGCTCTACATTTTAAAGATGAAGAAATGTGTAAGTGTTTTATCTATAAAACTTATTAGTGTATGTCTCCTCATTTGGATCTCTGAATTATTAACTAATACAAATTATCTGCTACTATTAAGTAAACTTTATTTCAGACATTTATGCCACTGTGTCCTTCTGATTTTATTTTCTTATTTTCACACAAAATTAATTCTATACAGTTCAGACAGTTAATTTTATAAAGTTTATAACCCATTCCAAATTCATAAGAATGACATTTTAAGCTTAAACCTTTTGATATTTGAGTCAATTTAGTCTTATATATTATAGGAAAAATCTAGGAATCACTCAATAAAAAGATGGCATTAACGGTAGAAATACAAATTAACTCAGAAAGTAAAAATTATTTCCTTAGGTTGTACCTAAGTTTGAAAGTTTGAGAAAGAATATAATGAATTATGTCAAACATAATTGGATAGCTTTAAGAAGTCTAAGTCCCAGCTGGATTTCCTACTGCCACCCAAGAGCTTATATAAAATACTACTGACTTATAAAAACTAAAGTATTTCAAATTAGAGAGTAGTATTTTTCTGTGATTTTCTTTATTTTTAATTGGGCAGCTGACATCCTGCTGTTATGAGGACTATATTAATTACACTTTCTCATTTTATGAGAATATATGCGGAATAGGAAAATTAGTGATAACATATTACTTTTTGAATAAAATGACTTGTATTTGGTGGTACTTCTGGAATGGCAGAGGGGAGGCCTCCATATAGAGTACCATACATTAAAAGCAACAAATATACTGGCAAAAATGGTCAAAATCTATTTTTTCCAGAGCTATGGGATTTATCCCAAATCTGGAATTAATATAAGGGGTGTTTTTTTCAAGAAAAACTGCTGAACCTTACTAATAATGGCATGGAATATAGCACTATAACTCAACTGCTCCCACTCCCCTCTTCCCAGTAGGAACCTTCAAAATCAGCAGCCTCCCATCCCTGGTAGCTGTGCAAAACAGCCTCTCAGCAATCAGGGGGAATAGACCAGATTTGGTGCTCCTCAACGCATTCCTTTCCCCTTGCCCAGAAGACTGTCGCTATTTAACCTATCTTGCATTCCCCTGGAAAACTCAATTTGCACATGTTGCTGTTATTTGGCCTGACATGGAGATTTCTCCATGGTTAGAGCCCTATCCCCAGCTCATTTGTTTAAAAAAAGAAAAAAAAAAGTTGAAACAATTGTTTAACATTGCAACTGCCTGAAGCTTCTGTGTAAATTGGAACAAGAGCCTGGTCAAAACATAAAAGGAAGGTCTGGGGAAAGACGTGCTCACAGGGGGCTTTGAAAAGCTCTACCATATTCACAAGGTTATGTGCATGTGCAGGCCTGTGTGAATGCTAAGCTGAGAGAGAACCAGTCTCTCACTTACGGATGACCTGAGATCCTGCCTAAAAAATTAGTGAAAGCTAAGACAAACTTGTAAATTGTTATAATGTTGAAGTTGTGCCCAAACACACACACAGACACACACAGACACACACACACACACACCAGAGAGAAAAGCTTTTGGGATAAGATGAAAGATGTATTGATTTGCTTATGACATTTGAGGAAATATCTGACCTATAATTTGCTAACTGAGCAGAAGCTAGGATAGCCATGCACTAGAAAGAATACAGACTTTACAGAATTAACCTGGGAAAGTCACTAAGTGAACAAATATCAAAACAATGAAAAACAGGTACAGGCAGCAAAACCTGGAAGGGTGAGAATATGATTTCCGCTGATGGTACATTCTAGTATTTAAAATACCATGTTTTCTTTTCTTTCTTTCTTTCCTTCCTTCTTTTTTTTTTTTTTTTTTTTTTTTTTTTTTTTTTTTTGATACAGGGTCTTACTGTCACCCAGGCTGGAGTACAGTGGCGTGATAATGACTCATGGCAGCCTCAACCTTCCCAGGCTCAAGCCATCCTCCCATTTCAGCCTCCCAAGTACCAGGGACTCCAGGCGTGCTCCACCATGCACAGCTAATTTTTGTATTTTTTTGTAGGGATGGAATTTCATCATGTTGCCCAGGCTAGGCTCAAATTCCTGGACTCAACTGATCCGTCCACCTCAGCCTCCCAAAATGCTGGGATTACAGCTGCGAGCCACCACTTCCTGCACTAAAATATCATGTTTTCAACAAAAATTATGACACATTTTAAGAAACTGGAAAGTATGGCTCATTTTAAAAATAAGTGGTTAGAAACTATTTTCGAAGTTCAGAAATTGGACATATATGACAAAGATTTTAAGTTAGCTACAAGTATGTTTAAAGAATGAAAATAAATAAATAAATAAGGAATTAATTGAAAATGTACAAATAATGTCTCACCAAATAAATAATACTATTAATGAGAAATTAGCTTAAAATAACCAGATGGAAATTCTGCAGTTGAAAAGTTAAACAATTGAAAAAAGAAAAATTCACTAAAGGAATTAAGCAAGAAATTTGAAGTTCATGAAGAAGAATCAGTAAACTTGAAGATAATTCAATGAGATTATCCTCTCTAGGGAACATAAACAGAAAATAATGAACATGAATAAGCAAAGCCTCAGAGGCTTTTGGGACAACATTACACATACCAAGATCTGCATAACTGAAGTCCCAGAGGAGATGCAAGAGGTGAGGACAGCAAGGATATTTGGGGGGGAAAAAAGTCATCAAATACTTTCAAATATGATTTCAAAATATTAATCTACACATCCAGGAAAAATAACATATAGAGATCCACACCCAGACACATCACAGTGAAACTGTTGAAAGACAAAGTGAGAATCTTGAAAGCAGCAAAGAGGAAAAATAAATCAAGCATATAAAAGATTAACAATGATTAAGGCCAAAAGTTGTAGAATTACATTTTTAAAGGAATGAAACAAGAGAACGTTAACAAGAAAATCTATAATCAAAAAGGCTCTCAAAAATGTAGGAGAAATAATGACATTTGAGAAAAATAAAAACTGCTAAAATGCATCACTATCTGAACTGTCTTACAAGAAAAATTAAAATGAGTCCTTTGGGCTGAAATAGAAAAGCATGATGCAGCAATTCAAATCCACATAAATAAAGAGTACCAGTAAAGCAGCTACCTAGGTGAACATGAAGACAACCAAAAATGTACATTTTAACAGTTTTATTTTCCCATATAATTTTTAAACTGCAAAAACAGTAATTATAAGACATTTCTGAATAGTTTATAATGTATAAATATAACATTTAATAATAAAATGCTACTATAAAAATGAGGGAATGAAAGCACATTGCTGCAAATATTCTGTCTGTTTTGGAAATTAAGTTAGTATTAATCTGAACTAGAATGTTGAAGTAAGAAGCTAATTGTAATCCACAGCATTACAAATAAGAAAATATCTCAAAAATATTTTAAAAGAGACAACAGAGGAATTAAAATTGTACACTAGAAAGTATTTAACAAAAAAAAATGAGGCAGTAATGAAAGGAAAGAACAAACATATAAGGCGTACAGCAAACAAATAGCAAAATGACAAGAATAAGTTCTGCCTTGTCAGTAATAACATCAAATATAAATGGAATAAACACTCCAATTAAATAACAGGTATTGCTAGATGGATGAAAATTATTATTCAAGAGACATATTTTAGGTACAAAGGCACAAAACAAATGAAAGTAAAATAAAAGGATGGCAAAATATATAATATGGAAGCAGTTATGAAAATTGAGCTGGAGTGCCTAACCTCATATCATACCAAATAGACAACATAAAAATTGTTACAGAGGTAAATGAATACTTTTATAGTCATATAGTAGTCCATATTAATAAAAAAATATGAAAATATTTGTAAGTAACAGATCCTCAAAATACATGGGAAAAAATGGCAGAATTGAAGGGATAAGTATATACTTCAAAAATAATAGTTGGAGCCTTTAATTCTCTGCTTTCAGTAATGGATATAACAACAAAGCAGCATATCAGCAAAGATATAAAATTCTCGAGCAAGACCAGAAGCCAACTAAGCCTCACTAACATCTATAGAACACTGCACCCAACAAAGGCGATATAAATGAAATAGAAAATACAAAGACAACAGAAAAAAGTTCTCAAAACCAAATGTTGATTCTTTGAAAAGATCAGCAAATTGACAAAACTTTATCTAGACTAACCAAGAACAAAAAGAGAGAAGACAGGTTACTAAAATCAAGAATAATAGACAGCACATAACTACCAGCCTTACAGAAATAAGGGTTATAAGGAATTCTATGAATTAAAAAGTTAGATTATTCAAATGAAATGAACAAATTCCTAGAATGACCCAAACCATAAACTGAAGAAGAATTATAAAATATGAATAGAACTACAATAAGAGATTGAATGTGTGACTAAAAAAAAAAATTGTAAAAAGAAAATCCTAGGCCCAAAAAGCTTCATTGGTGAGTTTTACTAAACACATAAAAAATTAGGCCGGGCGCGGTGGCTCACGCCTGTAATCCCAGCACTTTGGGAGGCCGAGGCGGGCGGATCACGAGGTCAGGAGATCGAGACCATCCTGGCTAACACGGTGAAACCCCGTCTCTACTAAAAATACAAAAAATTAGCCGGGCGTGGTAGCGGGCGCCTGTAGTCCCAGCTACTCGGGAGGCTGAGGCAGGAGAATGGCGTGAACCCGGGAGGCGGAGCTTGCAGTGAGCCGAGATCGCGCCACTGCACTCCAGCCTGGGCGACAGAGCGAGACTCCGTCTCAGAAAAAAAAAAAAAAAAAAAAAAAAATTAATACCAACTTTTCACAAGCTCTTTCACAAAATAAAAGAGGAAGAAACATTTCCCAACTAATTTTAAAGACCATCTTGCTCTGATATCAAAAAACAAAGACAATGCGAGATAAAAATTCCACAGACCAATATTCCTTATGAATATTGATAAAAATATCCTTGATGAAATACTAGAAAAGTGAATTCAGCAAAATAAAAAAATAATCACACATAATAACCAAATGAGATTTACCCAGGAATGCAAAGCTAAACCTAACATTCTGAAATCAATTAATGTAACAACATATAAACGGAATAAAGGACAAAATCCACTTAGTATCCCAATAGAAAAAGAATATATATTTTACAAAATTCAACATGCTTTTTATAGTAAAACCACTCAATAAACTAAAAATAGAATGGAACACCTACAACCTGATAAAGAACAGCTATGTTAAACTGACGACCACCATCAAATTTAATGGTGAAAGATAGGGCTTTTCCTCTAAGCTCAGGAACAGAACGAGGATATTCATTCTTGCCACTTGTATTTAACCTTATACTTGAGGTTCTAGCCAGAGAAATTAGATAAAAAAAAAATAAATAAAATGCAACCATACAGCAAAGAAAGAAATACAAATATTTGCTGACGGCAGGATCTTATATAGACATACCTCAGAGATATTGTGGGTTCAATTCCAAACCACAGTAATAAAGTAAATATTGCAACAAAGTGAGTCATGAACGTTTTGGTTTTCCAGTGCATGTAAAAGTTAAATTTACACTATACTATAATCTATTAAGTGTGCAATAGCATTTAGTCTAAAAAACGTGCATGCCTTAATTAAAAAAATACTTTACTGCTATAAAAATGCTAATAATGTAAGCACATACTGTTGGGAAAATGGTGCCTATCCAATTTGTCCATACATCATTACCACAAAACTTCAATTGGTTAAAAAAAAAAAAGATATCTTCAAAGCACAATAAAGCAGAACATAATAAAATGAGGTATCCCTGTATATAGAAAACCCTTAAAAACACACTAAAAACTATTAGAATGAAAAACAAATTCAGCAAGGTTGCAAGCTAAATATCAGTGAACAAAAAATCACTGTATTTTTATATTTTAGCAATGCACAATCCAACAAATAAAATTAGAGAATAAATTCATTCACAATAGTGCAAAGAAGAATATTTGTGCATGTATTTAACGAGAGAAGCAAGACTTTTATACTAAATACTACAAAAATTGTTGAAAGACATGAAAGAATATGTAAATAAATGATAGATATCCTTTTTTTCATCAATTAGAAGGCAACATTTTCGAGAGGCAAATACACTCCAGACTGATGCACTTATTCAAGCAGTACCTTGCAAAATCGAATGTGGCTATTTTTAATTGCTAAAATTGACAAGTTGATGCCAAAAATTTATATTAACATATATGATGCAAGGGAACCAAAACAGCCAAAACAATTTGGAAAAAAAATTAGATGATACCTACTTCCTAATTTAAAATGTATTTCAAAGCTACAGTAATTACATAGCATGGTACTGGTGGCATAAAGATGGACATAAGATTAATTGAATAAAATTGAGTCCATAAATATAGTTTTACATATATAGACATTTGATTTGAGTGTGGGGGAGTCAAGAGGGGAATTGAGCAAATTTATTGTTTTTTTCTTTTTAAAAATCTTATTTTGAGATAAGCATAAATTCACATTCAAGTATTTAAAAAAACACTTTTGTCCATTTTCTAACTGGATCATTAAATTTTTTAACTGCTAAATTTGAAAGGTTTTATATATTCTAGATGCAGGTACTCTTCTCCAGTTTGTGATTTCCAAATATTATCTGATACTCAATAGCTGTTCTTTTCATATTCTTCATAGGGTGTATGACATAGCAAAAGTTTTTAATATTGATGAATTTCATGTCATCACTTTGTCCTGTTATGGATCCTGCTTTGCTATAAAGACTAATTATTGTTCACCTATTCTTAGATTTTAAAGATTTTTTGTATCTATTTTTCTAAAAGTGTAATAGTTTTAGGTTTCACATTTAAGTTGTGATCTGTTTATTTAATTTTTGATTATGTATCAGACTTAGGTCAACATTAATTTTGCTTTCCTGTGCATGTCCAAATGATCCAGCACTATTTAGTAAAAAATCTACATTTCCGTAAATGAAATGCTTTTATACCTTTCTCAAAATTAGTTTGGCACACTTGTTTGAGTCTATCTTTGAGGTTCTCTATTGTGTTCCAATGATCTATGTGTCTACCTCTTTGCTAATGCCAAAGTCTTGATTATTGTAACTACATAATAAGCTTTGAAATCAACCATACTAAATCTTCCCACAGTATTATTCATTTTTCAAAATTATTTAGTTATTCTAGTTCCTTTGTAGTTTGAAATAAAATTTAAAATAATGTTGTCTACGTCTACAAAAAGTCTTGTTGAAATATTGTCAAGAATGGCATTAAATTTATAAGTAAATTTGGGGATAATTGCTGTTTCACTACAAGAGACTTTCAGTCCATGAGCTCAGCATGTCTCTCCATTTATATAGATCCCCATCTTGAACTTCTTCTACTAGCTTTGTATAGTTTTCAGGATAGAAGTCCCAGACATGACTTGTTAAATTTAATCCTAAGTATTTTATATTTTCTTAATGAGTGTAAATGATAATTTAGATGTCTACATGTTCACTGCTACTATATAAAAATTATGATTTTTAACTGATATTTGCTTTGTATCTGTAACCCAGTTGAACTCACTTATGTAGAGTAGTCTTTCTGTAAATCTATAAAATTTTCTACTTTCTGTCTTAATCATCTGTATTATTTTATATTATTTTAGATTCACGGGGTACATGTACTGTATAGCCACTTACAATATCTGCAACTAGGGATAGTTTAAGTTTTTTTTTTCATTTCCAGCCTGTGTACCTGTTACATATTTCCTTGTATTGGGATGATATACTTATTTTGTATAATCTCTTAATATGGTGGATGACATTGGTTGATTCTGGAATATAGAACTATCCTTGCATTTTTGCAATAGGCCCTACTTGGTCATGTTATAATTATTTTTTATATATTGTTGAGTTCTACTTGCTGATATTTTGCTTAGGGATTTATACTCTCTAGAAGTACTGATCTTCAGCTTTCTTTTATGTACTGGATTTATATGGTTTTGATATCAGGACAGTGATACCGGCTTCATGAAATGAATTGGGAAATTTCCGTGCTATTGTTTCTAGAATAAGAATGCTAGTTATTTTGAAACATTTGATAGAATTATCCAGCGAAACCATCTGGGTCAGGAGATTTCTCTTTTCTTTGCACTTTTGTAATTGTGAATTCTATTTTCTTAATAGTTATAGGGCTATTTGCAATATTTATTTCATATCAGAGGAATTGGCGTATTTTTTTCTTTTAAGGAATCGGTGCATTTTGTCTTAAGTTGTCCAATTGATTTGTATAGAATTATTAATAGTATGCCTTTCATTATGTTTTTAAAGTCTGTAGGAACTGTAGTGATATCTCTCCTTTTATTCCTAATATTGGCCATACGGTTTGGATCTATGTCCTCACCAAATCAAATTATATCCCCAATGTTGGAGGTGGGGCCTGATGGGAGGTGATTGAATCATATGAGTGGTTTTTCATGATTTAACACCATCCCCCTTGATACTGTCCTAGCGATAGTGAGTGAATTCTCAAGAGATCTGATTGTTTAAAAGTGTGTAGCACGCCACCTCCACCCTGGCTCCTGCTCGTACCATGTAAAATATCTTGCTCCTCCATTACCTTCCACCATGATTTTAAGTTTCCTGAGGCCTCCCAGAAGCTGATGCTGCCGTACTTTCTTTCTTGTACAGTCTACAGAATCATGAGCCAATTAAAACTTTTTTTTTATAATTACCCAGTCTCGGGTATTTCTTTATAGCAGTGCAAGAACAAACTAATACAATGGTAATCTGTGTCGTCTTTTTTCTTTGTCAGCTTTACCAGCAGTATGTCAATTTTACCTATCTTTTCAAAGAGCAAATTTTGTTTCAATAATATTTCTCTATTTTGTTGTTCTGTTTTCAGATGTTCAGCTCTTTTTCTATATTTACTACTCCTTGCTCTGGATTTAGCTCTCCTCCTCCTCCCTCCTCCTCCTTCTTCTTTTTTTTTTTTTTTTTTTTTTTTGGTTATTTACATGAAACCTTAGATTGTTCCTTTGATACTTGAAAAGAATATATATTACAATGTTGTGAGTAAAGTGTTCTATAAATGTTAATTACATCCTGTTGGATATTACAATGTTGTGAGTAAAGTGTTCTATAAGTGTTAATTACATCCTGTTGGTCAACCGTGTTGTTGAGTACTTCTGTATCTTTTATCCTTTTCACCTATAAGCGTGGAGTCCTTTTGTCTCTGGCTGCTTGTAATACTTTTTTTCTTTAGTTTTCTATTTAAGATGTGTATGCATGGATTTATTTTGGTTTATCCATTTTGGGGTATACTCAGTTTTTGCAATCTGTAGGTTTGACTCTTGCCAAATTTAGAAAATTTTTAGTCATTTTTTAAGTATGTCTTTAGTCCTGCTCTCTTTCCCTTCTCCTTTTATAATTCCAATGACACAAATTTTACATTCTTTATTTTAGTCCTACAGGTTCTTGATGCATTATCCATTTTTTTGGCCTACTTTCTTCCTGTTGTTCAGATTGAGTAATTTATTTTCTGTCTTCAGTTCTTAGATTATTTTCTTTGTTCCCTCTATTTGGCTGTTGATCCCAATAATTGAGCTTTTCATACTACTTATTATACTTTTCGTAGATTTTGATTTGGTTCCTCCTTACATGTTCTATTCTTTGCTGAAACTTTTAAATTTTTTGCTGACACTTTCGCTTGAAAAAAAATGTATTAAGTGTGCCTGTGCTGTTTGTCGAGGCATTTTTAGCATGGCTGCTTTAAAATCTTTGTGAGATAATTTTAAAATCGCTGTCATCTAGGGTTGGCATCCAATTTGTTTTTTACTTAGTTTGATATCTTGTTGGTTTTTTGTATGACAAGTGAGCTTTTTAACTGCAATCAGGATATTTTCATATTATGCTAAGGAACTCTGGATTGTATTACATTTTCAGTGTATGAGTCTTTTTCTGAGTCTACCCCAGCAGTGGAATGGGAAGGGGAGGATTACCTCATTGCTGTCAGGTCGAAGAAGTCCATGTTTCCTAATTGGCCTCCATTAACAACCCAGGGAGTCACATTGTTGTAATTGGGTGCTGGTGACCACTCTGAACACTAGATCTCTTTTGACACCACCCCAGCAGGAAGCAGAAGAAGCACCTTGTTACTATGAAGTGGGTATGAAAGTCCAGGATCCAGTGTTTACACTGACACTGCAGTACAGGAGGTCTCATTACTGGCCAGCAGAGATGAGTTCTAGCTCTTTCAAGCACCACCACAGTGAGGGTGTTGGAAGACTTTCTTGTAGCCTGGTAAGCCTGAAAGTACCAGCTCCCCACTTAGTCTTTTTTTGCTGTGGATAAGGGTGGAAGCCACATATTTTTCTGTGTTGTGTGGCTGGTATAGGACATATATCAACTCAACGGTTTTTTGTCTTTCTGTGTTTCCATTTTCTTGGTCCTTTGGGTACAGAAGGCAGGCTTTTATTGGTGCTTTTTATGACTGTGTCTGTCATTTCCAAGTTACTGGCTTATTTAAGCCTGAGACTGAGATACTTGAAGTAAAAGGAAATTCCAGAGAACTAGCAAAATGTTGTTCTTTAGATGTCAAGTTCACTAGTCAATCTGCCTTTTTTCCCCCACCTCTCAATATTGGCTTTATATATAACATAGAGGGTTTTTAGTTGTTTGTAGCATGAGAAATGGAGAGAAGTATGTCTATGCCATATTCCTGGAAGAGCAAGTCTGGCCACAGATTTTTAATAAGGGTGACAAGAAAATTTAATTGAGAAAATATAGTTTGTTCAACAAATGGAACTGGGACAAGTGGATACACACATGCAAAAGTATGAACACTAGCATCATAGCATACAGAAAAATTAACTCAAAAAGGACAATAGAACAAATATATAGCTAACATTATTAAAATCTTAGAAAAATACACAGAAGTAAAACTCTATGTCTTTGGTTTAGGTAATAGCTTAGATCTGACACTGAAAGCACAAGAGAAAATTTAAAAAATAGATAAATTAGATTTTATCAAAATTAAAAGCTTTGTGTGTTATAAATGATACCATAAGGAAACTGAAAGATCAGGAGTGAAGTTTTGGAGATGTTGGTAGAGGGATACAATCTTTGAGTTAGGAGAAATAAGTTCAAGAGATCTATTGTATAACATGGTGACTATAGTTAACAACAATGTATTATATTCTTGAAATTTACTAAGAAAGTAAATTTTAAGTGTTTTTACCACAAAAAATGATAACTAAGGTAATGCATATGTTAATTAACTCAGTTTAGACATTCCATAATATCTATTTGAAAACATGTTGTAGGCAATAAATATATGCAATTTTTATTTTCAATAAATAACAAAAGGAAAGTGAAAGAAATAACCCACAGAATGGGAAAAAGTATTAGCAAATTATACATCTGATTAGATATTTGTATTCAAAATATATAAATAACTCTTAAAACAACAATAAAAAGAACAACAAAATGAAATAAACAAGCCAAGCATTTTAGTAGTCACCCGGGTAAAAATATATAAACAAAAGAGCACATGAAAAGATACTTAAAAATAACTCAGGAAATGCAAATTAAAATCACAATGAGATACCACTAGATAACCATTAGAACATCTATAATTGTTGTCAAAGATATGATAGAATGAGAAATCGCAAAATGTAAGATGGTGCAGCCAATTTAGAAAATAATTTGCAAATTCCTCAATAGATTATACATAGAGTACCATCTGACCCATAAATTCCATTCCTGGGCATATACTCATGAGAAATAAAACAGATATCCATACTCTACTTGCATACGAATGTTCATAGTAGCATTATTTATAGGAGCCAAAATAAGTTGAATCTCTATTAACTGATGAAGGGATAAACAAAATATGGTATATTCATACAATAGAATACTATTTAACAATAAAATAAAGCACTGATACTTGCAAAAACATGGAACTCAAGAACATTATGCCAAGTGGAATTATTCAGTAATAAAATAAGATATATACTGAATGGTTCCATTCATATGAAATGTCCAGAATAGGCAAATCTATGCAGACAGAAAATGATTAGTGGTTGATTAGGACTGCACAGAGGTAAGTGGTTGGGTAGGATGGAGTGTGATTGATAATAGGGTTTTTCTTTAGAATAATGTTCTTAAACTAGATCATATTGATGCTTGCACAACTCTGAATATACTGAAACTACTGAATTTGGACCTGGTTGCATTTCTCTAAAATAAATCACTGTATTTTATTTTGTATTCTCTAAAATATGACTTATTAATTAAGGTTTTCTGGTCTACACTTGTCTAATTACACTTTAAAATGTTTTTCATAATTTTATTGAAAATAACAGATTTTCAATGAGCCATTAATTGACTCTGAAGCCAGACATTCTCATTTCACAACTTAGCACTTCCTTTGTGCAAATCATTTAATCATATTATGCCTCAGATTCTTTATCCATATAACAGAATAATAATAATAACTATTTTAAAGATTAAGCATGTTAACAACTTTCTTTCAATAATATTTTAAACATAATGAATACTATGTGTTATATTCCCTTTCTCTTCCTCCGCCTCATAGTTATACTATAATTATTATAGTTTGCCATGGAGCTCCATTACATAATATAAATGTCTCATTATCTTTGAGTTAGAAAATACAAATTTAAATAAGTACATCAAAAATCCCAGTATCAATTTGTCTGAGAATACAAAATGCCTATGGCCTAAAGGTATCAAATATGCTGCCAAATGGATGTTTTTGAAACATGATTTCATGGCTCTATTTCAGGTTGTTACCAAAAAAATGCATTAAGTTATTTTATTTTCTTCAGAAGAGGACAATTTTGATCTTAGAACATCATACAAATGTTTACTGCTAAAGTGTCTACCTCTCTTAGGAGAAATAATATAATTTGATATTGGTGAATTTCTAGTGTAAACATAAATAATGTATATTCTTCTTTTATTGGGTGAATGTATGCCAATTGGGTCCAATTTTTTCATTGTGTTTAGAATGTTATTAGATCTACTATTTTTTCTTCTGTTTCTTTCATCTGTTACTGAGCAACTTCATTAAAAATCTTTATTGCATAGATTTTCCCTTCCTTGTTATTTCAGTTTTTGCTGTACATATTTGGACAAGTTATTAGGTGAATAGAATTAAAATTACTATATGGTCGTTATATGCTTACTTGTCTACCATTATGAAATACCCTTCTTTATATCTATCAATGGTCACACTGTAAATTATACTTTATCTGGTATTAGCATAGATTCATTCAGCTATTTGTAAATTAGTGCCTGTACTTATAATTATTAAAATACTATAATCAAGGTGTATTTCTTATAAACAACAGTTAGGTTTTTTTTAGCTCATGTCATAGTCTTTACTTAACTTTGAAGTATATAACATATCTAAACTTACTATAACTATTTATATATGTATTATGTGTTTGTTCCTCTATTATTTGTTCCTTTTATGCCATTGTTTTTGCCTTCTCTTATATTAATCAAGTAGGTGTTTTTATTGCATGTTTTTTATTGACTTGTAAGTTTTGTATTCTCTTAGAAAGCAAAATATGCATCCTTGATTATTAGAGTCAATTATAAATTAGTACTCTTATCACCTCCTGAACAAAAAATGAGGACATTAGACCATTTTAACTCCACATCATCAGTTGATGTTTGTACTATTGTTTCTGTGCATTTTAATTTTATATATATTATACACACCCAGAAGACATAAATACTGCTTTAACCACTCAATATTCATTTAGAGTAACCTACATACTTATTCATTAATCATTACAGTCTTTCCATGTAGACTTATATTGTGCCTGAAAAATTTCTTCCAGTATTTTAGTTCTAGCAACAAATATTTTTGTATGCTAAGTTTTAAAAGAAAAATCACAATTTTCTATCTGTTCTATCGTTTCTGATGAAAGGGTTTGTTTGCCAAGCATGGTGGTGCACACTTGTAATCCCAGCACTTTGAGAGGCGAAGTAGGGTTGATCACTTGAGGCCAGGAGTTTGAGACCAGTCAGAGCAACATGAAACCCTGTCTCTACCAAAAATACAAAAAATTAGCCAGGTGCAGTAGCCCCTGTAGTCCCAGCTACTCAGGAGGCTAAGGCATGAGAATCGCTTGAGCCTGGAAGTTGGAGGTTGCAGTGAACAGAGATTGTGCCACTGCACTCCAGCGTGGGCGACAAAGCAAGACTTTGTCTCAAAAAAAAAAAAGGGGGAAATATTTGTCTACTCCACCAGTGCCAGAAGTAGAAATTGACCTGTATTGCTTTATCTTTATTTCTTATCACTTATTCTTCTTTATTCTTTGTCACAGCAACCATCCTCTTAGGATCCTCTTCAACCAACATAAATTTTGGAGGTTATTTCTGTTTTTTAACATTTATTTACTTTTATTTTTAAATTGTACATATTTCAAGGGTACAATTTGATGTTTCCATACATATATATGGACAAAACTTATACGTGTATATATATGTAAGTGCATGTATTTATGCACATATATGTACATGTATGTATATATGCATAAACATATATGCACATGTATGTATTCAAAGCCTCTCGTAGCTATTTTTTAATATACAATACCTTGCCGTTAATCATAATCACCCTACTGTGAAAATAGAGTACTAGAGCTTACTCCTCCTAATCTTAATTGCACCTGTTGACCAGCAACAAAGTTTTTAATTCTGACAACCTATATCTAAACTACATTTCAATAATCAGCTGAAATAATCATTCAGGCAAAACCAATTGATAGAGTAATCAACAGTTCAAGGCAATATTTATTGAGCATGAGCTAGATGCCAAACACTGTACTAGACATTAGATTTATAAAATTTGTCTAACAGTATTTCAATAGTTAAGTTCTAGAATCTAATGGCAGGAACCCATAAACAAGTAGTTTATAAATATATATATGAGACATGCTATAATAGGAGTATCTGAAAGGCTGTTTAAAATATGGAAACTGAGGGAAATAAAAAATGTTCAAATTTGATTCCCGAAGGAGTTAAACTTATTATTTGACATTTCATTTTTACTCTAGTTTTGCTACTATCATATAAATATATGCTTTAGGTGTAAAGTAAACAATGAGATTGTCCAAAGGATATTTTCTAAAGTTTATCAGTCATATTGGTCCACCGGCATTGTCTAGACTGACGAACACTTCCAACTTTACTGCTCATATCATTCTGCATACCCAAAATATCCTTCCTTTGCTTCTTGATGGTGAAAAAATACATAGTTTTGCTTTTCTGAGCTCATTGGGCTCTTTATAATGTAAACTCTTTGTATTGATTTGTCCATTTACTCTAGAATTACCTATGATGTTCACTATTTTCCATAATAAGGAAATTACCAAACTCGTAGAATAGCCAAAATATTACCAGTTGCTTTAAAAGATTAAAAAGAAAAAAAAAAAACAAGAAGAAAATTTTGATAAATTAAACAGTAATGAAAGAACACGTGGACCAAATATGCCTCTTAAAAGTAGAAATAATTAAACTGTGTAGGAAAGCCTATCAATCAGACAAATGAAACTATGTGAGACAAATGTTATCACCTTCCATGTAAACACTAGACTATAACGTCAAAGGGAAAGAACTGATTGTTTCCTATTGCTTCCTAGCTTCAGTACACGATTCTCTAATGCGCTTTCAAAAGTACAGAAATACTATTGTAAATAGACGTTATAGCCGAAAATCATGAAAGCTGAATTATTTCTACAGCGCTATTTGCAGACTAATAAGCAGTTCATCAGTATATTATTGTAAAGATAAAGAAAAAACTGCAATAAAATTGTATAAATGACTAAATTGATTAAATTGATCTGATTAACATAAAATATTCCAAGTATTATTTATTTAGTTAAATCTGAGACACTAGGAACCTTGCAAGTAAAATTTGTACCCTAGACGTGACTCAACTCGACTCTACTCTAGGCCTACCCCTAAAGTCAGAAGCCTAAAGACAAATTTTAACAAGATTCTCAGGCATATTAAGTTTGGCAGCTGAGTCTTGCCAAGTTACAGGCCTTGGCAAATACTTTGGGCTTTCCATAGATCTCACTCACAATGTATGAAATAAAAACTACTCAATTTCCATGTGATAGTAGTCCAAAATGCCTTCTAAGTCAAGAATTAGCACTCTTCTAAGGAAGATAACAGAATCCAAAGTCTGTACATACTGTTATTATATATTATTCCCAATGTCCAATGATGAATCAACATTTATGAGAAATTCAACTAAATAGAAAAATGCAACCCATAGTTGAAGAAGATAATTAAGAAGAGGAGAAGGAGGAAGAGGAAGAAGAAAAATGGAAGGAGAAGAGGGAGAGGGAGGAGGAGGAAGAAGAGTCAAAATAGGAAGAAAAGAAGAAGAGAAGAAGTCAATAAAGGAGAAGGAGGAGAGTGAGGGAGGAGGAGGAAGAAGAGACTGAAGGAGGATTAAGAAACATAACTCAAGATGGCTCTGATATTGGACTTAGCAGAAATTACTCTAAAGTAGCTACTTTTAAAGCTATTTAAGAGTTTTATCCATTTAAAATCTTCTGAAGGTAATTTAAATGATTAAAAGAAAAAAATATGGTCTTAATGAGTTAATCAATAGGAAATGTTGGTACAGAAATGGGAACTATAAAAAACTTAAAGCAAAACTGCAGAACTTGGGAGATGGACTTTATATCAGATTGGAGACTAGGAAAACAAAAGAATAGTAAAATTGAAAACATATCAATACAAATTGTCCATTTGAAGATCACAGAGAAAAAAATATGTGAAACAAATAAGCAGAACTTAAGGGACTTGTAGTCCAGTGTCAAACAGTTTAAAATGAGTGTCATTGGAAAAGATAGTGCCTTTGAGACAGAAAAATACAGAAGAACTATGGTACAGGCTCAGGCTTCCCATATATTATTGAAGGCACAAACTTATAGATTTAGAAAGGTCAGAATGATAAGCAACAAGCGAACCACAGCTAGGTAAATTATAGTCAACATTCTGATTCCCAAAGCTGAAGAGAAAAATATGTACGTTACTAGAGAAAAAGCATATTACACATAAGGAAATGGGCCAAGAAAAAAATCATAATTTTCTCTTAAAAATAATTGCACTCAAGCCGGGTGCGGTGGCTCATGCCTGTAATCCCAGCACTTTGGGAGGCTGAGGCAGGTGGATCACGAGGTCAGGAGATTTGAGACCATCCTGACTAACGTTATAATCTATCTTATAATTCAGAAAATAAACAGAAATATAAATAATTAGTTGTAATAATGTACTATAATTTTCTACAAAAATACTGTAAATTTATATTTAAAAACAATCAAATTATCACATCTTTCATATTTTTAGGTATATAGGTATTTCTATACTAATATGCTACATTCTATATTAGTATGTTTTCTTACATATATTAATCTAGGAGTGTGAAGAAGAACATTTCCACTGACTAAAGAAAGTTATGAACAAAACAATCTTGAAATTTAATTTTTTTTTTTACTCTTGAAATATCTTATGCCTATCAGTTCTAGAAGTTAGTTTAGTCTTCTTTGAATCTCAGTTAGCTCTGGTCCATTTATAACTGCTTAAAAGCCTAAAATCAAATTTTTCTAGTAATTGTGGGGTATTTTATTGCTTGCTGGTTGATTCACATCTGTTAATTTTTTTCTTTCCAGTTAGATTTCAAAGTCTTTTGGGATAAAATTATGTTTTCAGTATCTTGTTTTGACCACAATGCAAAGATTATGAAAACACCTATTAAGCAGTTGTATGGAGCTTGAATTCTGTGAAGGAACAGAATTGGAGATGCAGGTTTGAAAGTCTTTGCTTGCTTCGAAATAATGTGAAATTTCACTTCTCTCAATTCTACTATTTTCCCACATGCACTATAACTCCCTAAACTTTATTTTACTTTTCAGAAATTTATACCTAAGTTGGCATTCACTGTAAGTATCACTTGGGAATCATACCAACAACAAGTATAGTCGGTATTGTTCAATGAATACAAAAATAGGTAACATGGAAAGACACAGTTTCATATTCCAGCAATTGGTGTTCATAAATCCATAAGTGAGCCACTCATATTTTCTGTAGCTAAGTTCTCTCATCACTCAAATAAAATACAAACTTTAACATCAACCACTTAATATCAACAATCTAATGAGTTAGAAAGTGCATGTTAAAATAACTTTACCTTAAATTTTATTATCTAGTAGAATAATGATAATTATTATTGTACATCACTTTACAACTTCCAAAATTATCACTGGCTTTCACCTGCTTTTGCTGTGTTGTAGTATTATACAGATTTCATAAGTCATGTGTCTTCTTCGGACCTCACTTTCATACTGTTGCCTGTTTCTTCAACTGAAGACAGGGATTTTAGGGTTTTAAATTTTTAGGATTTTAAAAACAATGCATATAAAGCACCCAATGTACACAGAAAGCATAATACTTACCTGAGGCAACATACTTTTATTATTTGTATTACTATTTGTAAGTACTGATAAATATTCAAACAAAGGATAAGTCTATAAACCCAACCTACTTTAATATTACATTCAAGAGATAAGTACTGTGAAAGGTTAATTGATACTACTTTCTAAAGATTATTCAAAATTACTTCTGAAGTACAATCTTTTTATGTTAGCTAACCAAAATAATTTAATGATATCTATGGAACTGCCTTATCGCTCAAATTTGCAAGTTTTAGACATTAACATTTTTCTAAATAAATCTATATAAAATTCAATGTACTTAATATGACTGTACATGCTAAACACTATGTGTGATGTATAGGCTTGTTATTAAACTCCAAAAAACTGAATATACAAAATTTAGCAGAAGTTCTGATATTTCCATATGCTTAAGCAATGAGAAGTTCCCCTTAGAAGTCTCAAATAATTTAGATCAACCCATGTTTTAGCCTGTTTGGATTACTCAAGGTAAATTTGTCATTTACCATTTACCTTATTTGTCATT